>NC_030438.2:3250000-3420000 GCF_001660625.3 Ictalurus punctatus | reverse complement strand
ATGCTTCTGTGAGAAATAATATAGTATACGTCATACCCAAACGGCTGTCGGGAACAACAAAAACAAACCCTGACATGATTCCTGGCAGTACGGAGCACCGAAAAAGCTCCGCATTTTGTGTACTTTTACCTCCAAGTCTTTTCTTGTCTCCATACCAAATTGTAACAAAATCACAAGGGCAAATAATACACGGCTCTTCCCTTTATTTTCATAAGAAAGCAGGATTTGAGGATCGGGAGCACTTCAACAGGGATCTCCCCAGGTGAAAGATGTATCGTACGTGCACCTCCTCCACCAATTCAGGAGTTCTCGGTCTAGGAAGCTTTCCTGCACGAGTTTTGTGGGTGTGGCTTTGGAGGGAAATATGAAAGAATGGGCTCTATTTGTTAACAGCTACAGTTAACGTCAACCAAAAACACTTACACCTTTAATCGTGTTTTAAAATGTGATTCATATCGAATATCGAGTCCGAATATACGTTGCAAAGTAGTGGGTCTTGTCTTTTATTCATTTCCTAAGGCCATCAGCTCTAGCAAAGTGGTCTTAAATTGCTCGGGACACTAGTGTGAATGGTTAATAAGTGTGTGTTATAGACCATCCCTTGAGTATTTTAATCCTCTACCACACCAGTTCTCAGTGCAGAACGCGCCCCTGGTTAGTTTACCTCCTCCAAGCGCTAGGTGTTATTTTCCCTACTCCTGTCATTCAATTAGAACACACTTAGTCATGTCGGAAAAATACATCTTCTCTAAGCTGCATCGGTGATGACTGCTAAACCCGAGTCATTTTTTGGGACCCACTGCGGCGTACGCACTTTATTTCGGCGTACAGCTCGGCTTTACCTCCAGCAGCGATTCACACAGTTTCTCTCCGGACTGGGAATTCAGAGCGGCGGTCAGAGGAGCCGATTGCTCGGATCTCGTCCCTCGCTTCTTCGCCTCTTCAGAAAACAACACGCACAGGAACTGCGCCGACGCGGTGTAGAGCGACGGATCTGCACCGCACTGGTCCACGCACGCACGGATGGTGTCTAAGGAAAGAAAACACGAGGGCTGAAAACAAGGAGAGTGAGAGCAGGGCTGCAGACGGTAATCAGACCTCCGATGGGTCACCGTGATCACACGCGTAGGAGTAAATCGGAAACTGTGGAGACATTAATACCCGATCGGATGAGGTTGGGGACTGGAGAGAAAGATTGTGACCGACAGGTCAATGACACGCTGTCGAAAGCAAGCAGAATGGCGAGTCTAAGAGCGATAGAGATCCAAAAAACGTAAAGCCGTAACTTTCCGTACTACCGTCATTCATCTGGCACAGTGCATAGACACGCAGTGCTTACAGTGCAGCCGGGGGTGAAACAATACCAGCGCTATACTATAACTATAAAGTTCAAGAACGACGATGAGAATGCAACGCAAGTTTCCCCGAGCTGAATTCATTCCGGTGCTCCTGCTCAGAATGCAACATGGACGCTCAGAGCACGGCCGTATTCGATTTTCAAGATTCTTTCTGCGCGATTAGCTGAGCGTCAACTGCCTTGTTCGTCTTTGCTCATAAAAGTGATTGGCCACAATGTGTTCGAGGTACTGTATTAGAGCTCAAATCAATAGAATTAATACACATCGAACTTGCAGCACACAGAATGGGTATTTACCTTCACTGCGGATACGGAAACGTCTATTCATTACATATTCAGTTCGGGGTTCCGGACAAGCGCCACGACAACGAACTAATCTGAAACTTTTATTTAAATGATGTTATGAATCATCCCGTTAGTTCTTATAGCGGGACTCAAACATCCACACACGCCCCCCCCCCCCCCCCCCCCCCCCCCCATTGTTGTCCGACGGTGAAAAAGAAATAACGAGCTGTAAAGTCGGAGGAGTGCTGGAGGCGATGCAGTGAATGTTCAACCCACCCACCTGCTCCACAACTATCACACGCATCCATCAGAGTTAAAATCTCTCCTTCTCTCTCCCTCCTTCCCCATCCCTCCATCCCAATCTGTCACAAACAGCAGGAGCACAACCCACCCAGAGATAACAAGCTGTCTCTCTTCCTTTCTTTCCTCTCCTGCTTCCCCCCCTTCCTGTCACTCATTCAGCCCTCATCCCTCGCGCCCTGCTCTCTCTCTCTCTCTCTCTCTCATCACTTCGTCCTCCTTTCCTGCGCCCCACAGCTCTCTTCATGCCACTCATCCATTCTTCATCCCTCTCATCACTCTGCTCGCTTCCTGTCTCCGGAATTTTCTCTCTCCCTTCCTGCAGCAGTCTTCCCTCCCACCTTTATCACTCCATCGCTTGTTCCTTCCTTATCATTGTTTTTTATACCTCGTACCGGTGAGCCTCACCTGTTTTTCCTCTCCTCTACATACCAGTCGTTCATGCCTCACTGTTTCTCGCTATCCGCACCATTTCTTTCCTATATACTGCGTCATTCCTTCATAACTCGTCCCTCGCTTCCTTCTCTCCGCTCTTTCATCGGTCTCCTCCTTCGCATTCCAAAGCTGCGTCTTTTCTTTGTCTCTCCCCCTTCATCTTGTTCGTCCTAGGATTATGTCCTTCGTTTTGCATCGTTACTCCTCTCACTCATCCATTACCCCTCGTTCCTTCTTTTATTTTTCCTCTTCTTCACCACAGGATTTCTCTCTCTTCCCGTTCCGCCTCCTTTCCTTTGCGCTTCCTTCTTTCCCGTATCCGTTCTCTGCTCTGTACCCAAATTCTCCCTTCTTTCATGCGACTACTCCATCCCTCGTTCTCTCCCCGTCACCTCTATTCTGCACACTCTCTATTCTGTTATCTCGCTTCATCGCGCACTGAGCCCTTCCAGCTTTTCCCCTCTGTATCATTCATCCCTCTTTTCCCCTTTCTTTTCCATCTTTCTCCTCCTTTTATTCTAGAATTGCTTCTTCTTTTTTTTTTTTTTTTGCTTCTTGCATCCTTTTGATATTATTCAGCTTTCCCGCCACACTCGTTTATCGCTCTCATTACCCACTTTCATCACTCTCTCCTCACTTTTTCATCCCTCGTTCCCTTCTCCTCCCCCCTCTGTATCCCCTAATCATTTCTCTCTTATTTACAGTGACTAGAAAACCTCTCCTCTTTGATCCCTCACTCTCCTCACTATCTTACTCATCCCTCTTGCTTTCTGAATCCTTTCTTTCCTCTCTCGTTGATCCCCCTTCGATACCACTTATTCATTCCCACTGTTCACCACTCTGTCCTTTCTTTTCTTCCACGGTACTTGTTCATCCTATCCCTTGTTCCATCGTTTAATCCCTCTTCTTTTTTTCAGCACCTTCACATTTTCCCGAGACTGCATTCCCCCATCTCTTTGCATCCTTTCTTTCCTCTAGAAGTATTCCTAAAAATCCCACGTTCCCTTTCTTTTCTTTTTTCAGAATCAAGTGCATCCCTCTTTACATCATTCCTTCATGTGCATCTCCATCCCTCATCCCTCGTTCCGTGCCCCCTCATCGCTCTCTCCTCCCTTCCGCACTCGACGCACGTCTCTCCCCTCCAGCATCCTTTCTTCCTCTCGCGCTTCGTCATCCCTCGTTCCTTTTTTTTTTTTTATATCACTCTCCTCTCTTTATACACCTCACAGTAGTCTCTTCCCTCCTGCATCTTTTCTTTTCTCCATCCCTCACCTCATTAATCACACATCACGTATCCTCGCATCCCTTCTTCCTGCCTTTCCCGGCTCACCTGAGAAGCGTTGCCAGAGTTTCCCCAGAGTCCCGCAAACATGTGGGCCGCATGCAGCGTAGTTCCTGCGCAGCAGACTCGCCAGCAGCATAAACACATCTGTCCAGGTGTGCAGCAATGCATTCTGGGTATGCACGTCTGAGGATATACAGAGGAACACTTGATAAAAGACTTGAGAATCTGGGAGGCAAAAAAATAATAATTTAAATCCTCTTTCTGATGCCTTAGCTATCAAATACAAGGACTTCTTTTAAACAAAAAACTTATTATTATTATTATTATTAACAAATAAGGCTGATATACATCGAAGTGTGTAACGTCCAAGTCAAAGTTTGCTGTAAATTTTTTTTCCACAGAATAAGGTGAAGAAGAAGAAGAGGTGGGAGGGGGAAGAAAAAGAAAAAGGGAGGAGCAGGAGGAAGAAGATGAAGGAGAAGAAGGGAGGAGCAGGAGGAAGAAGATGAAGGAGGAGGATGAAGATGACAAAGGAAGGAGAAGAGGAGGAGGTCTTGGATGAAGAAGTCTAGCAAAGGAAGAAGAAGCAAAAATAATAATAAGAAGAAGAAGGGGCTGCAGGAGAAAAAGAAGAAGAGAAGGAGCGGCAGGAGGAGGAGGAAGAAGATGAAGGAGCAGGAGGAGGAGGAAGTAAAGGAAGAAGGGAGGAAGAAGGAGCAGGATGAGGAGGAAGAAAAAGAGGGAGGAGAAGGAGGGGTTCTTGGATGAAGGAGAAGAAGCTAAATAAGAAGATGAAGAAGGAGGAGGACAAAAAGAAGAAGAAGAAGAACATGATGAAGGAAAAATAGAAGGAACATGAACCAAAAAAAAAAAAAAAGAAGATGTGTGAAATATATTTTTAAAGTGATATTTACCGAGGTGTGTGTGAGAGAGTGTGAGGATGGAGAGGAGGTTATTCAGCAGAGGTTTAATGAGCTCTGACTGGGAGAGACAATCCTCACTGTGCACAACGTCGGCCTGTACCAGCTTACACACGCTCTGAACGTAACACACACTTCTCAGCACCTGAGAGAGAAAGAGAGAGAGACAGCACGAGAGAGAGAGAGAGAGAGAGAGAGACAAACAGAGACGTTTAGAGACAGAGAGAGCAAGTGATGAGTTTAAGGAAACTTTATATAAATTCATTATATGAACTTCTCTTCATGTGTGCATTCGCATGCTGAGACATCACACAGCACAAAGCTCAAAATAGTCACAGGACAGGACTCGGTGTGTAATGTAACAGCAGTGCGAGTGTGTGTGTGTGTGTGTGTGTGTGAGGGAGAGAGCTCACACACCTGGCTCCTGGAATCCTCCACATCAGAAGGAGGTAGATCAGGTGTGTTAAGTTCGGTCAGACATCGCTCTAACTCCGCTGCATCCAGCACACTGCAATAAACACAGCTTACACTAACACACTCTGGCAGAAATGCTTACACACTCATAGTTGCACTTCATCCCATCTGGAGTCACTTGTGTACCTGTGAGCACGCGACTCCGGGAAAACGCCTCGTTTTCCTACGGCCGTCGTAATACAGTTTAATAACTGACGAGTGCTACCGAAAACTTCTAGAACCCCGCACCTCGTCCGCAACAAGCGCGGAAACGCCCAGCCCACTTCCGCAACCTCCACCTACCTGCCTGCTTCACC
Organism: Ictalurus punctatus; assembly: GCF_001660625.3. NCBI lineage: Eukaryota > Metazoa > Chordata > Actinopteri > Siluriformes > Ictaluridae > Ictalurus > Ictalurus punctatus. The sequence goes on along the minus strand of NC_030438.2, from coordinate 3,414,648 downwards.
GGGGTCCCTGCCTCGTTTAGATGTAGGAACAAAATACACGCAGGATGTGGTTATGGTTAAAACTGCTGGAAGCGAACCAAGAAAATAGCCTGCCTATCTGTGTGTATGTGGTCGATCCTGAAACTCTGTACCCAAAAACAGATTCCATTCTGTTTCTTTTCGATTTCACTCATTCTGAGCGTGCTCAGTAAAGGGAAAACCTGCCGCTGTAGATAACGGGGAACTTCAGTTCGTCAGGTTCACCCCCCCCGCATTTATTTTACTTGTGTAGGGGAGAGTGGGGTCAGTTGTCACAATTTCTAAAAAGAAGTCTCAATGGAAATAATCTTCATGTACATCTGCAGGATTAAAAGCGACATCCTCGGAACGTTCCTGTCCCGTCTCGATTCCAAGGGGAACTGTAAAACGTTCAAGGATTCTATGCACGGCGAAAGTTAAACACGCTCACGAGCTCGGGCTCTCTTAAAACCACCCGCCGTCATCTTGACTGCTGTCATGAGCTGCGTCTCGTATCGAAACCTCGGACCTCGCGTTCAAAAGTATTTAGTACTCTAGAAAATCCAGAAGACTGGTACTGGTCTGAAGGTCACACGAGACACTCTAATCATGTGTGTGTGTGTGTGTGTGTGTGTGTGTGTGTGTGTGTGTGTGTGTGAGTGTACAGACCTGAGCAGGCCCTGCAGGATGTGGTTCTCTAGCAGTGCGGTGTGTGTAAATTCCGGCAGAACACACAGCAGGTTGGTTAGTAACCCACACACAGCTGACAGTAGGTGAGGGGTTACTACAGAGATGGACTCTGATCCTTCGACACACTCCTGAGACACACGCGAGTCTGAGCTGTCCGAGTCACTCTGTCCTACGACACGACACACAAAGACAACAGCACAGTCAATAAAATTACACAATCGTATCATTTCCAAACGGTCTGTGGGTCAGCGCATATTCACAGTGTGCTCGAATTCTCCATTCTGATTGGTCAGAAGCCGTCGATTACTTCTCTAGAACAGCAGCTCTGATTAAAGTGCCATTCTAATACATCTCATACATTTCCATGAGCACGGCTAGCTCACACGGAACTGTATGTTGGATGAACCGATTAAAGCAATAATGAACAACAATAGTTGTGATAAATAGAACGTGATGGTACTTGACAAAGAAAATGATCTAATGGTCGATGTGCTGAAAGGAAGGAGTCTCCAGTGGCAGGACGTTGTAGGTTGTCAGCCGTGGGAAACGGATTTAAAAAAATGATACTTGGTCATTTATTTATTGAGGAAAATGATCCATGAGTGGAAAAAGTACTGTATGTGAACCTTTGCTTTCAGTATCTGGTGTGACCCCCTTGTGCAGCAATAACTGCAAGTAAACATTTCCTGTAACTGTCGATCGGTCCTGCACGTCGGCTCGGAGGAGTTTTATCCCGTTCCTCAGTACAGAACAGCTTCAACTCTGGGATGTTGGTGGGTTTCCTCACATGAACTGTTCGCTTCAGGTTCTTCCACAACATTTCTATTGGATTACGGTCAGGACTTTGACTCGGCCGTTCCAAAACACTAACTTTATTCTTCTTTAAGCGTTCTTTGGTAGAACGACTCGTGTGCTTATGGTCGTTGTCTTGCTGCATGACCCACTTTCTCTTCAGATTCAGTTCACAGACAGATGTCCTGACATTTTCCTTTAGAATCCGCTGGTATAATTCACAATTCATTGTTCCATCACTGATGGCGAGTCGTCCTGCCCAGATGCAGCACAACAGCCCCAGACCGTGATACTACCACCACCATGTTTCACAGATGGGATAAGGTTCTTATGCTGGAATGCAGTGTTTTCCTTTCTCCAAACATATCACTTCTCATTTAAACCAAAAATTCTATTCTGGACTCATCCATCCATAAAACATTTTTTCCAATACCCTTCTGGTTTGTCCACATGATCTTCAGAAAACTGCAGAGGGGCAGCAATGTTCATTTTGGAGAGCAGTGGCTTTCTCCTTGCGACCCGGCCATGAACACCATTGTTGCTCAGTGTTCTCATGAGCATTAACATTCGCCAATGTGAGAGAGGACTTTAGTTGCTTAGAAGTTACCCTGGGTTCCTTTCTGACCTCACGGACTATTACACGTCTTGCTCTCGGAGTGATCTTTGGTCTCCACTCCTGGGGAGGATAACAATGCTCTTGGATTTTCTCCATTTGTACACATTCTGTCTGACTGTGGATTGCGTGGGCTCCAAACTCTTTAGAGATGCTTTTTTTGTGACCTTTTCAAGCCTCATGAGCATCAACAACTCTTTCTCAGAGGTTCTCAGAAATCTCCTTTAACCATGCCGTGACACACTTCCGCAAACACGTGCTGTGAAGATCGGACTCTGATAGATCCCCGTTCTTGAAATAAAACAGAGTGCTCGCTCACTCACTCACACCTGACTGTCATCCCACTCTGACTCTATTTTCCACCTGCAAATGAACTGAAAATCCTAGACGTTCGCATACTTCTGCCACTCGCAGATACGTAATACTGGATCGTTTCCCTCAAAATCATCCAAGTATGATATTTCTGTCTCGTTTCTTTAACTGGGTTCTCTTCGTCTACTTTCAGGACTTCTAAAGGGTTCACAAACTTTCAAGCACCACTGTAAGTGACGACAATGACAACTAACTTAAGGTTAACAAGTTGATCTTTATTGAATAAATTCATTAAACTCCCCCAACAGATTCGGGTTAAATCAGCGCCCCACTGTAAACAACTTCTCTTGCACTATAGAGACGTGTGTGTGTAGTAAGTGAGTGCAGATGTGTGAGTGTGTGTGTGTGTGTGTGTGTGTGTGTGTGACCTTGTGTGCCAAGTCTATTGAATGGAGGCTCCTGTGCTGCTACAGAAGAGGAGAGGACAGGAGAACGAGTGTCACTCAGGAGCTGGACAACAAACACACACACACACACACACACACACACACACACACACACACACACACACACAGAGTTAACTACAAACACTTCTGTACTAAAACTATAAGTTATAAAAGTTATAAGAATGTAATTCTAATATTAATAACAATGTAATTCTAATTCTAATATTAATTCTTAACATATAATTACCAAAGTACTGGAGGTGGAAATGGATCCTGAACCCTGGGTGTGATTCAGCACGGCTGTACTGCCTCTCCACTGCCTCACTGAGTCATCTACATCTGTCTCACACACACACACACACACACACACACACACACACACACACACACACCTCACTTAAATACAATGAAGGAAAAGACAGTTAAATCAGTTAAATATATAGTCTGCTTTACTTTAATTCATTAATAAATAATATTTGCTTATATTATGTTCGATTGCATTAAATCAATCTAGACCCTAATGGCTAAACACAACAGTGGTGAGGACAAATGCCTTGAGAGGAAGAATATTTCAGAGAGGGAAAATGATCTTCTCTGGGCAATGGATGATGGGACTATAACAAGAAGAGGACGAGTATGATGTAAAGAATAGTGGGCAACTCTTACATACATACATACATACATGCACACACAGGCATTAGATATATGTGCATACCGGCAGAGACGCTGATGGGCCAAGGGTGTGTGGGAGTGTATCGACCCGTGTAGCAACTCCTCACCATCTGACCCACATGATCGAAAAAATGGCAGTGATAGAGAAGAGCCTGCAGGGCCGGGAGACCCACCAACGACACGCCTGTTGCCTCATCATGAACGCATGGGCTCTGGAGAGAGATGGAGTGAATGAGAGAGAGAGCAGACAGAACGAGATACGTCGAGAGCGAGAGACCGAGTGAAAGAGAAGGAGAGCGGGAGAGACGGAGAGCGAGAGAGACACCAAACGGTGAGGGACGGAGAGAGAGAGTGAGAGACCGGCAGAAGGGGAGGTGGGGAGAATAAGAGACGGACAGAAAGAGAGGAGCGAGTGAGAGACAGACAGAAAGAGAGATGGAGAGAGTATGAGAGACAGAAGTAGAGATGGAGAGAGTGAGGGAGAGGAAGAGAGGACAGAGTCGGGGACAAACAGAAAGAGGGATGCAAAATAGTGAGAGACAGAGTGAAGGAGAGATGGAGAGAGTGAGACAGACAGAAAGAGAGATGGGGAGAGTGTGAGACAGAGAGAAAGAGCGACCGAGGGAGAAAGAATGAGAAAGAAAGAGGCGGAGAGAGTGAGGGAGACGGACAGAAAATGAGACGGCGTGAGTGAGAGACGGACAGAAAGACAGATGGAGTGAGTGAGAGACAGCGAGGAGGAGAGACAGACAGAAAGAGAGGTGCCAGGAGGCAGAGTGAAAGAGATGGAGAGAGCGTGAGACAGGGAGAAAGAGCAACAGAGGGAGAGAGAGACAGACAGAGACACAGCATGACGGTGCAAAACAGAGAGAGCGAGAGAGAGATACGGTCAGAGCGACAGAGACAGAGAGAACAACAGTGAGAAAGATGGAAAGAGACAGAGAAAGACCGAGAGAGAGAGAGAAACAGAGAGCATGAGACAGAAATAGAGAGAGAATAAATAAATAAATAAATAATCAATCAATAAAATAAACGAATATTTACACATTTGTTATATATTTAATATGTAAATGAATTTAAAAGTTATGCATAATAGAATACGTGGGTTTGGATACAGACGACAGTGTGTGTGTTCCGCTGGAGCTCTGCTCAAAAGCAGTCAGTGGACATGACCATTTGACTTTTTAGCCTTTGGGAATCGCTGCTGCGGAAAAATCACCCCGCGCGAGTCGGTCTGTTAAAATCCACCTGCGTTGCTGCCTAAACTTTTCTTACAAGGTTTCTGAGGAACTTTTGTTTACTTCCACCCTTCCCATGTTCTCATACCTGCCAGAAGCAGTCTTTGGCCTCCTCGGTGTTGGCAGGCATCGGCATCACAAGCAGGTTTTGTAAAAGGAACGCTGCCTAAGTGGAGAGGGGAGGAAGAAAACACTCCGTCAGCAATGCTGCCATCTTGCTGCAAAAACTGTCAGTGTTTGCAAAATGGAATCCAAAAACGAGTGTGAAGTCAAATGATGCTCTGATGCAGCTGAAGCTTCCTTATGGAACGGTGTGGGCTGGTGTTCTTTATATAATCAAGGTTTGGGTGGAAAAGAAAAATGGCAGGAGATTATTAACTTCTCTTACATTTTTAAAAAAAAGATTAGTAGTAGCAGTGGTTCAATAAATAAATAAACAAATAAATAATAATACAAAGAAAGAAAGAAAGAAAGAAAGAAAGCATCGTCATATCTAAACCGGACTACTGCGACGCACTACTCTCGGGCCTCTCGGCCAGCTCCGTCGAACCCCTTCGGATGATTCAGAATGCGGCAGCACGCCTCGTCTTCAACCAGCCCAGAAGGACCCATGTTACACTCCACTTCATCTCCCTCCGCCGGCTTCCTGCGTCAAATTCAAGGCCGTGATGCTCACGTACAAGACCTTGTCTGGAACAGCGCCCCCTACCTCAACTCTCTCCTGCAGGCTTACGCGCCCTCACGCAACCTGCGGTCGATTAACGACCGACGCTTAATAGTGCTTACTCAGCGTGGCTCAAGGTCCCTTTCTAGAACCTTCACACTGACCGTCCTTCAGTGGTGGAATGAACTTCCGACCTCAATCCGGACCGCAGAATCTGTCACTATCTTTAAAAAAAAAAAAAACATCTTAAAGACCCACCTCTTCGGTGAACACCTAACCAACTCATAAAATGCCAACACCACATTATCAAAAAAAAAACAAAAACCCTAAAAAGCTCTTGTATGGTAGCACTACTTGTATTGGCTTACAATTTGTAATAATAACAAGATTAAGAAAAACGTATTCTGTATGGAGACAATCAGTGAACATTTATGGAAGGAGTCTCCAGTGCCAGTGCTTTGTAACAGTAAGCGAGTTTTCCGTCGGGATTCGGTCTTCGGGATAGAAGGCTTGGAGATTTCCGGTTTCTTACCGACATGACGAGCTGCGTTTTTCTCTCTCTCTCTCTCTCTCTTTTTGCTGGTTAAGGAATAGCAAATTATAGCCGTTACAATGCAGGTGTTTAGCATCTTGTTTCACGGATTAAACGGAACTATAAACGGATAGAAAGTATAACTTCATAAATAAACAATTACTGGTGCTGGCAAACTGATATAAGATATAAGAGGAATAAAACACGATAGGAAAAGAGCAACTTTGGTGGTAACACCAAAATGCAGTGGTGTGCAGTGGTGTGCAGTGGTTACTACCTACCAAAAGTGGTCCAAGGAAGGACAACCGGTGAACCACCGACAAGGTCATGGCCGCCCAAGGCTCATTGACGCGAGTGGGGAGCGAAGGCTAGCATGACCGTCCCGCAGAAAAGCTACTATATCACACACTGCTGGAAAAGTTAATACTGGCTATGATAGAAAGGTGTCAGGACGCACAGTACATCGCAGTATGGGGCGGCTGCGGCTCAGGTGATCGAACGTGTCGTCCGCTAATCGTAAGGCTGGCGGCTCGATTCCCGGCCCACGTGACTCCACGTGCCGAAGCGTCCTTGGGAAAGACGCTGAACCCCGAGTTGCTCCCGATGGCAAGTTAGCGCCATGCGTGGCAGCTCTGCTACCACTGGTGTGTGAGTGTGTGTGTGTGTGAATGAGACAGAGTGTATAGCGCTTTGGATAAAAGCGCTATATAAGTGCACCGTTTACCATTTATCAGTATGGGGCTGCGTAGCTGCAGACCAGTCAGAGTGCCAATCTTGAGAGCTGAAGAGTTGGACTCATGATCACTTCAGAATGGAAAACACTGTGTGCTTGCGTGATGACAGCACCTTGTCACTTCTATACGGAATACTCACAGAGCAGCAGTTGTGGAGAACTGCACAACCTCTTACATTCTGCTCGCTGACATTTTAGCAAGCAGTACACGTGTGTGTGTGTGTGTGTGTGTGTGTGTGTGTGTGTGTGTGTGTGCGTACGTGCGTGCGTACACGCCCACCTCTCGGCGCACCATGCTGCACTCCTGTCTCTCCAGCAGGATGTTGAGCAGCGTCGCCCACAAACCGCCTGAGATGTTCTGGCAGCTATTCGACAACATCACACAGCCGCTTTCTAACGATGAGAGAGCCGCGCCCAGCGCCAGACTGGCACAGCGCACCTGAGTGTACACACACACACACACACACACACAGTCAGACCTGGCAAACATTTACACTGGCACTGCTTTGTGCTCATTATGCTCTTTATTTGATTATCAAAGCTCAGCTTAAAACTTTCCTGTTTACTCAAGAAGATCATCTATACGCACACACCTTACATGTGTGTAAACCGTATCACGTCGGTCTTAGCACTACCGCGATTACACAGTGGCTTTCACAGAATGGAAAGTGGAATCATCTCCTTTAATTTCTCACCCGTCTGTACGTAACGTGTATGACCGGTGTGCCTAATGATCTGGTTACTCGGTGTAGATTCACAGTCATATCTCAGGCAACTGTGCGTTTATTTTATTTTTTTATTTAATTTTGCAAAACAAGTTTGCACATTTGGCCGAGCTATAAACGAGAATATAAATGTGTATGCCAAATATAAAAGATGCATACTTAAGAGTGTTTGTGTGGCTCACCTCCGGGTCACGATCCACCCACAGTGGGATTAACCAAGCGAGGCCGAACTGAGCTGAACACGGATCATCAGCACTCTGTTCAGGCCCAAGAGACCAGAGAGACATCCAGTCCTAGAGAGAACACAAACACACAAAACTCTGGACTCTACATTCTCTAAATATACATACAGCAAGATCCAAACATCGGAGTCTGCTGCCAAGAACTGTCCGTATTTCATTATTCATCAAAAAAACCGACTCGTTCTCCTCAGTCCTTCCTTATTACTCGAGAACGTTCTATTTAAAACTTCGCTCAGAGTTCAAACGTGTGGAAAGACTCTCGTACGACGCGGATCTCTATGTGACTGTTCCGTTCGCATCGTTTACGCGTAATAACGCCGCCGTATCGTTTCGACTGGTGGCGCGTTAATAGAAAAATTCCATTGCAAGCTACTAGGCACGGGGTTCTACTGGGACTTCTCCACTGTGAGGATTAATCTCACAGCACAAGTCAATACACATTTAATGAGAATCCAAGGGTCCGTTCCAAACAATGACATGACTGGGCAGTGTACCTAAATCGTAACGACGTGAGGGTGTAAGGATCGGCGGCCGGCGCTGTCCGTTCCCTCGATATTACAGTAGCTTCGCGGCTCGTTTTATCGATCCTTCAGTAAAGTTGTGTGTAAAAATGTTTGCGCGAGCCAAACCAAAAAAACTGACAGATTTACAGTTGAGGTCATAGGATTACACACGCCCTGTAGAATCTCAAAAATGTTAATAATTTAAAAAAATAAATAAATAAAAAATAATAAAAAAAAAAAAGACAGATCATAAAAATCGCAGTGTTTTTTTATTTAGTTCTGTCCTGATTAAGCTATTTCACATAACAGATGTTTACACACTGTACACTCCACAATACACTATAATTAACTGAATTTACACACATTAAAGTTTTCATACCGTTGGTTTTTAACACCGTGTGTCGTTAACTGGATGATCAAGGACTGCTTTTATGTTTTGTGAGACTTGTTGGCGAGTCCCTTGTTCGTCCTGAGCAGTTAAACTGCGCTCTGTTCTTCAGAAAAATCCTCCGGGTGCTGTATATGTAATTGTATGCTCGTAACTGAGCTGTATTTTTCAGCAAAATCAGATGACCGACACCATCACCGAGACACACATTACGGGTGCTTTCACAACTATTAATCTGTTTGTCGACTATTAATTATTAAGAGTGAAATCGATTCTTTTGATTCGTTTGCTAGTTGGTTTGGTTTAGTTTCAGACTGCACATAAATTAAATGAAACAAATATGTTTTTAAGAAATAAATAAATAAATAAAACGTCAGCTGTGGGTTTAAACACGCGTAAAATAGTTCATTCGCTGGATAGAAAAAATCTTTGCCAACATTTTGTGCATCATATGACATATATCGTGTTTGGTTTGCTCCCTTCAGTTGAGTCGATTCAGTTGAGTCGATTCAGTTGAGTCGATTCAGTTGAGTCGATTCAGTTGAGTCGATTCAGTGAGTCGACTCGTTTTCTAACTGCGATCTTGTTCTGGTCTGGTTTAGAAAACACGTCAGGGTTTGATTTAAACTGACTAACCCCTGAATTAAATATTAAAATGACGTCAATACCAGTTAATTAACCCGACCCTTGTTTTGGTCTGCTAGAGTGCATCTCCAGCGGTCTCGCTTGCTCTCTTCTCCCGTAACTCTGATAGATGGCAAAGGAAAATATGTCGCAGTGTTTTAAAGCGTTGGCTGCTTTCTCTGGTCATACCAGCCATTTTTCGACGCCTCCAGTACATTTGCATTTTAGTTTGACGTTCTGGATCGTTTTACTGTCTGACCCAAGATGCCGTGTTTTTTTTTTATATTATTTATTTATTTATTTTTTTAAAAAAGTCTGAGTCAGGATAACTCTTAAGGACGTACAGGTGCTAAGGCGCCTCTGGCTGGTGAGGACATTTCTGAAGTTTAGAAACCTTCTGAGAAAATAAAGCTGTGGAAGTTCCTGGGTTCTTACTGACTTCACCACAGGACAGATTATATTAAATTATTAAAGTAATTTGGGACAAAGATGTTTGCAATATTGAATAAATGCTAAAATACAAACTGCACTTCCAGACCTGACTGGACACTTTGATCGTAAAGCACCGTGAATTTAAATTAAATGCCCAGAAATTTCAATACCTTCTCTTTGCTCTCAGACATCATCTCATGGGACAGATGAAGCAGGGAGATCACTGCATTCTTGGTCACTCCTTTTCCCATAAAGGACATGGCGTTCCCTCCCCACTCCACATAGAAGGAGGAAATTACCTGCGGGGGGGTGGATGAGTTTTGCATGATTGTCGGAAAGCCCCTCCCCCACCTCTATAATTTATTTCTGTATGCACATATTTAGATACAAGTCATAAAACATGGAATTACAAGCCAAGATGAAGGAGAATCAGTGTGTGTAGAGTGTGTACCTCAAGTAGGCCGCTAAGGTATTTCCGGCAGAGTGTGTGTGGCTCCATGCTGCTTGTGTGAGTGCTCCAGCCGGGCAGAGCGGTGGTGTGCGTCATGCTGCGTAGAGAACGCCCCAGAGAGGGAAGGCCGTAAAACCGCGGGGCGTCTGAAACACGGAGACACTGCAGTAGACGGACGGCGAACTCTGACGCTAGCGGCCCGGAGAGGAGCGTACACATCCTGAACGAGGGAGGGGGAGAGAGAGAGAGAGAGAGAGAGAGAGAAAGAGAGGGAGGTCAAATGCTGAATGCAGAAGAGATTTCATATCCTGAATGAAGGAAAGAGAGACATCAGGTGCAGAATGAAAGAAGGAGAGGAAGAAAAAAAAAAAAGAGATCAGAGCCTGGACCAGTGTGTGATCTGATCTTCAGTGAAGAATCATATCCTGAACTAGAGAGCTAGAGGGAGACAGAAAGAGATCAGAACCTAAATAAGATAAGATAGATTTTATCGATCCCACACTGGGGAAATTCCCTCGTTAGCAGCTCAATTACACAAAAAACAGATAGGAAAGAATGCACAATAAATAGGAAGAGAATTGAAAAAAAATGTCTAATATATATATATATATATATATATATACACACACAATAGGAATAGAAAAATAAGAATAATAGTAGTAAAAAATAATAATAATGGTGATATGTACACTATGAACATCTTAATGTTTGTACAGATGAATACAAATATGAATATATACACATTAGTAACACCTTGTTTATATACATAAATGGATTATTGCACAGTTAACAATACAGGGGTGAGCAACAAATAATACTAAATTAATAAATGTTCATATTGCAGAACTATCGTGAATGTGTAGGTTGACCATGCAAAACAGCTAGCAGTGCTACATTATGTTGTTATTTGTATTAAAGAGTCTGCTGACTGCTGTAGGGATGGACGACCTGCGGTAGCGCTCTGGAGTTGTCCTCAGGTGGAGGACAACTCCAGCTCTCGAAAGCTTCCTCCTAAGTAGTGACGGCTGAATTGTACTGAAAGCAGTGGAAAAATCAACACACATGATCCTCACAATGCTCCCAGTATTCTCCGGGTGTAGAAGTGATCTGTGCATCAGATAAATCATGGAATCATCGACCCAATGCCTGGTCGGAAAGTGTACTGCGGGGGGTCTAGTTCTGAGCTCACCAGGGTCCGCAGCTGTTGCAGTACAAACCTCTCCATGGACTTCATCAGGTGTGAAGTTAAGGCTACCGGTCTGAAGTGGTCGGGCTCCCTAGGATGCACAATTTTAGGTACTGGAACCACACAGGAAGTCTTCCACAGTACTGGAACTCGCGCCAGTCTCGGGCTCAGGTTAAAGACGTGCAGGATGACCTCACTAAGCTGATCTGCTCAGTCTGGAGCTGATTCCATCTGGGCCTGGGGCTTTGCCTTGATCTTCTTTAGCTCCTTCTTCACCTGATCAGAGAGCAGGGGGGAGTTATTTGTGATCCCTGAGGAGTGGTATGGGGGGAGGGGTGTGAACTGTGTGATGCTCTGAGGTGTGAATTGGATGATACCGCTATTCCTGAAGCCCTGAGGGTGGAAAAGGGGGTGTCTAATGGCCCAAGAGGGAGAGGTTGAGTCGCTGACAGGTCTGAGGTCTGTTAGGAGGGGGGAGGAGAAGGCGCTGAATCAAATCTATTAAAAAACAGATTTAATTCATTTGCCCTGCCACGGTCGCCAGACACAAGGCCCCTCCCACTGTCTGTGTTCTGACCGGAGAGTGTTTTCCGTCCCCTCCTGACCTCCCTCGTGTTGTTCTGTTGAAGGCGCTCCTCCGACTTTTTTCTGCAGCTGTCTTTTCCTTTCCTCATCTCCCCTCTGAGCTGTTTTAATGGTGAACAGTTAAACAGGAGAGATTTGATCCTCAATTAATGGGAGACTGAGTGAAAAAGCGAGACAGAGAGAGACAGAGAGAGAGAGAGAGAGAGAGAGAGAGAGAGAGAGAGAGAGAGAAATCACACCCTTAATGGAAGAGAAAGAAAGAAAATTAAATTAATTCAGATCCTGAACGAAGGGGTGATAGTACAGATCTGAAACGAAGAAAACAAAGGAAGAGAGAGAAATCCCATCCTGAATGATGTGTGTGTGGGGGGGGGGGGGGGTCTTGAATGAAAGAACAGATAGATCAGGTCCTAATCAAACAATAGTGAAAGAGAGAGAGAGAGAGAGAGAGAGAGAGAGAGAGAGAGAAAAGAGAGATCAGATACTGAACAAAGGGGCTATCTGGATCCTGAACAAAGGAGACTGAAAGAGAGCGAGATCAGTCCCAAAATCCTCAATTAGAAGGAGAGAGAGAGAGAGAGAGAGAGAGAGAGAGAGAGAGAGAGAGAGAGAGAGAGATCCTAAATAAAGGAAAAAGTGAGATCAGATACTGAATAAGGGGGGAAGAGAGAGAGAGAGAGAGAGAGAGAGATCCTAAATAAAGAAAAGTGAGATCAGATATTGAATAAGGGGGGGAGAGAGAGAGAGAGAGAGAGAGAGAGAGAGAGAGAGAGAGACAGAGAGAGAGAGAGAGATCCTAAATAAAGGAAAAAGTGAGATCAGATATTGAATAAGGGGGGAAGAGAGAGAGAGAGAGATCCTAAATAAAGGAAAAAGTGAGATCAGATATTGAATAAGGGGGGGGGGGGGGGGGAGAGATCCTAAATAAAGGAAAAAGTGAGATCAGATATTGAATAAGGGGGGAAGAGAGAGAGAGAGAGAGAGAGAGAGAGAGAGATCCTAAATAAAGGAAAAAGTGAGATCAGATATTGAATAAGGGGGGGGGGAGAGAGAGAGATCCTAAATAAAGGAAAAAGTGAGATCAGATATTGAAGTGGGGGGGGGGGGGGGGGGGGGGTAGGGTCCTGAGTGTGTATGTAGGACCTGTCGGAGATGTGTGTGAGACGCAGCAGGGTGTTGAACAGCGAGGTCAGTTCTCTCTGTAGTTGATGTCCGTGGTGAATCCCGCTGTGTCTCTGAGGGTCCATGTGCGTCTTCTCGTCTAGCAGCAGGTCCAGCAGCACGCGCGTGTCCTATGAACACGCACACAAAGTCCATCAGTCACTTCCTCCCACCTCACCTCACCTCACCTCACCTCACCTCATCACTGTACGGGATTAAAGTTTTACCAGTTACCTTTCTCAGGAGTAATTCTAGGAGCCATTTCAGATCCCGGTCGTCAGAATCAGACCGATGTTGCCTGAAGAAAGTGTTCAGGAACGATACGACGTCCGCGAGCAGCATCTCGTCCTCGGGGCACGCGGGTTTCACCTGGAGAAATCTGAACATTCATGAGAAGATATACCACGCAGAAGGGGTTGAACGGAAAAGCAAAGATTAACGCGGATCTCTGATTTGAGTGCGTACCTCTCCACAGCACCACGCCAGTCGAGTTTCTGCAGCGTGGCGGAGTGTGTGTCGTGTTTAACAGCCAGCTGATCAGTCAGGAGATAAAGGTGTATTCTAGTCAGAGCGAAGGTGACCCCGGTGTGTGATCCGGCCGAGCGAATGGCGTTAACACACTCTTGAAGCCCTGCTCTCATATCACACGCTCGCACTGACGCGACCTGAGACTCCGACATCACCAGATCGGCATGAAACCTGTAGCAGAGAGCGGGCGGGGGGAGGGGGGACAAATCGAGCGCTTGGAAAATATAACGCAAACATCACTTTCCCCAACCAGCAATATATTTACACTACCGCTCAAAAGTTTGGGGACACTTTGACTGACATGTTTCTCATGATCTGAAGGTGTATGATGAAATGTTTGAAGTCGGTGTTGTAGACAAAAAATATAATCGTGCCGACGTATTCAATTTCTTTCATTAGAAAACTAACATTTTATTTAAAAAAAAAAAAAAAAAAATATATATATATATATATATATATATATATATATATATATATATATATATATATATATATATATATATATATATATATATATTTTTTTTTTAAACGGATGACTCGGAGCGAAACATTTCTAAAAGCAGCCGGTAAGAGTCCGGCGTCGGTGGGAACTCCTTTAATACTGTTTAAAAAGCATCTCCGGGAAATTCCTCAAGAAATCCGTCGAGAAAACACAAAGAATTAATTTCTGGAAATTCTAGGTAAAAAAAAAAAATAAATAAATAAATAAAAAATAAAAGGGGGGTCTACTTTGAAGATGCTAAAATATTAAATTATTTTGGATTTTTTTTTTATCACCACAACATAATTCCCATAGTTTCATTTCGGTTATTCCAGAGTGTTGATGACTTTATTATTATTATTATTATAAAATGCGGAGAAAGAATTTAGTGTTTCTAAACTTTTGACCGGTAGTGTATATACAGGAAGCGGAGAGTTAATTATGCACATGACTTGAACGAAACCTTGCTCTCTTAAAGACCTCTCTGCATACGCAAGCGTCTGAGTATCATGCAAGTCTTTAGTTACGTATGAAATTTGCATACCAATGTGTGCAATTGTGCTATTTAATCCTCATTATGCATGCTTAACTCAACTCTGGGTATGAAGCAATGACCTATAGCCTCTACCTACACCTAAAGAAGATATGCATAAATAATAGAGACGCAAAAGCACACTGTGTATAACGAGCCAAGAACGCTGCTGCGTCTGATCCCCCGACACACACACACACACACACACTATCATGTGTAGTGTCGTGTCGCTGCTACACCTACAAAGTGACCTATATGATAAACTGACCTCCTGTAACCTTCTAGCCACCGATACCCATAATGAGCAGTGTCTTACTCAGGTGTCCGAGCAGTGGTGTCTCTCCTGCATCTGAGCAGCGTATCGGTGCCGCAATGCCAGGCTCGGTTCCAGCTGAAGCTCAGCGCCTCTTTGGCAGCTCTCAGCTCCATCAGATCGGTATAAAGCGGCAGGACGATGCGGTTGGGACTCACCGCGTGGTGAGACGCGGCGCGGAACGGCAGGTTATACCTGCACGGAACAAAAAAACGACACGTCACGGCCATGCTAAAACGGAAAATTCTTCACTACGTAAATGCGGATACTGGACGGGACCTTATACCTGTCCCGAAAAGGAGATCGCCGCGGCACGAACGGCACGATCGCAGAAACGATCCCGAAACCTAGTATCGGATTCGGTGTATCGAAAACTCCATTTGCAAATCGGATATTCGGAGACGGATGGAAGGAGGAAATCCATCGAGTTGCGGCTCCGTCGAAGCGCGTCGGAGAGTCCATCGCAGGAGAAGCGGCCTTTTGTTTTACATCTCCAAAAATCCGGATCTTAACACAACTTAATCTTCACTTTCATATAAATGGCATCATTTAAAGTTATTACTACTACTATTTATTATTATACTTTGCAAATCGTATAATAGTTCTCATGCTGGAAAGATTATTACTGTATATACAATAAAGGTCCAGCGCAATCAGTGGACGGCGTCCCAAACAGTCATTTGAGCTGCGCTTTATAAACAACATCTTTGCAGAAGCTTGAACGACACTCGGTTTAAATTAGATCTGGCTTCACTTAAATGCCAATTTGTATAAAAGTCACTGCCAAGTGAAGAAATTCTTCTGCGATGCTCGTTGTGTTCATGACATTTCATGCGAAGCAAATTTGCTCATCGTTTTACCGAGACGTCAGAAATACAACGCACTTACCTTCTGATAATGCAGACCGGCAGAGAGAACGGTGTCAAGGCCGTATCTGTGTCAGCTTTTCCAGTGCTGAGGACAAATACACGACAAAGACATAACGCACATTAACCCTTCACACATTAAACTCAGGTCTAATAATATATATATTTTTTTAATGCACAAAATGACAGGCACTCGTACGATAAGGCGTTGGATTATTAATACAAATTTTCAAAACATATAAAAAAAAAAAATTTCAACATTTTTAGAAGTAACGTAAGCAATATAAGAAAACCGTGAACCAAATGTGTTTGGTATGCATCATAAAACCAGCTTTAAAAATAAGAAAAATCACCGCAGATCTACGGGGTAGATTTAATCCCTGGGAGTACGCACCGCGCGAACACTGGCTTAATACTACGCACTCAGTAGTCGCCTATCGAGGGCTCGAATATGGACGTCTAAACATAACTAAGCTGGGGAGGACACTTTTAGATGGGAGAAAAAAAAAAATATGAAAGTCACCGCCAAATTACTTCTAAGGCTCACTATAGTGGAGTTTGCTGACTTATGCGCTTTCTTTGTGTGCGTCTGTGAAACTGTAGAAACCGACAACGGCAGAAGGAAATAAAATAATACAACGTGTAAAGGTTTTTCTGTGGATAAAAATGAACGGTTAAGTAAGGAAAATAAATAAATAAATAAATGAATAAATAAACTTTCAGCCGTGCTGTTAAAAGGAAAATATAACTTGCTTGCTTACTTTCCCATAAAACCATGTCCTTGAATTGTTTTATTCCTTTTACACCATAACAATTTGCCAACGATAACCGGTTATATTCGGTAAATAATGAAAACGTATACCGGCTATCGATTTATAGTTGCGGTTAATGTCGTGGAGTCGTTCTCTTCAGAACATTCAGAGTCGATGGAAAGACAAACATTCATACATTCATTCTTTTGGGAAATCTCCTGACATTTGTACGTACCGCACGTCCACAGCGGCGATCTCATCGAAAAGCAGGAAACACATCAGCACTGCGGCTTCGGTCACGTCTCTCTGATCGGCCTTCATCAGCAGTGAGGCTGAGAAAAAGGCAATTAAACAAGCCGTGATGGAGTAAAGCTACATTCTCGGAAATTATAGGGGGGGGGGGGGGGGGGGGGTGTAATTATGGTATACGTGATGATTTCCAGATCATTCAGGGTTCATTTGAGATTTTATTTATTTGTTTGTCGGTTTGTTTGCGTTTCCCCTCGATTTTCTCTCTAATTCAGTCTTGGCCAATTCCTATCCACCAATTCTCATCTCCACCATCATAAGTCAGCTAGCAATAGGGGTGAAGGCTATCCCGTCCTTCCTCCGTGACACACGAAGTCAGCCAATTGCATCTTCTCGAACTGCTGCTCATGCTGCATTGCAGGGCGGCATAACACACTCGGAGGAAAGCGCTGTCCGCCTCCAGCGGCTTGCCCGAGCTCACAGACACCCTGCGATTGGCTACTCAATGACAGTAGAGAGAGTTTATGCCACCCCTACCACCCTGAGAGCACAGCCAACTCTGCTCGCTTGGACTCCTGGCCACAGATGGCGCTGGTCTCATGTGGTTGATTTTTAATGAAGAATGTATACACACTGTGTAACGTGTTTTCATTAAAGGTGCAAAGATTGTTTTTTTATTATTATTATTATTATTATTATTATTATTATTATAGCATTTGTATTATTTATTACTATTACAAATAACCTAGAAAGTATGCGGAACAGGATAAAAAATGGTTTACGACATGGCTTCACCACAAGTGTATTATGTGTTTGGAAAACTGTGCGTGTCTGTGTTTGGATGGGCCTCCTGTCAGTCATTTTATAGATGCCCCACAATGCACCCTGTCTCCGCCCCATCTCTAGTCTGTTTTTATTTAAAAAAAAAAAAAAAAAAAATGTCTGAAACCAATAAATCTCCAGCACAGCCAGATTATTCTCCCGTGAGCAAAAAAACCCCAGAAAAATAAATGTTTAAAAAAAAAAAAAAAAGCCACAGTGCCTTCAAAATACTTTCGAAATTTCAAAGATGGAGGAGGACGTAGGGGATGAAGCCAAAAAATACGAACAATGCTTACTCCAGAGCCTAAAATCCCATTAGCGCTCATTACAAAGAAAAACAGGAGCGTGGATGCACTGGACCATTTTCATAAATCAGCATGAGCCGAAATGTCTCGCGTTCATAACGTTATAACTTGGCTTTCAACACTTCAAGCCTTTAAGTAACAGTAAAAAAAAACAAAAAAACCATTTACAGTGTATATAAAAACACTGAAGAGAAATAAAAACAGAACTCGTACCATGTCTGCTTTCTAATTTGAAGTTAGTCCGAATCCAAAATATCATTTACTTGTAATTTTTCTTACATTTAAACTGAAAATCTAATTTAATTTCAGTTTAAGAAAATACATGTTGTAAAACATATTAACTGTATTAACCCTGGATGAATAAATAAATGTTTTCAAAATGGCGGAGGTGGATCTTGTTCCTGTAAATTTATATTCATATATATCTTTTTCGTTTGAAAGTGTTTAATCCGAAGAAAGAAAGAAAGAACGAAAAAAAATCATAGATACTTTCTGCATTTGGATCTTTCGAGTATTTGAAAAAAATGAAGCGCTAGCAGTGGACTGTGCTGCTGAGTATGATTTCCTCTGAGCTGCTGGAGAAGTGAAGCACAGTGCGGTTCGTACCTCGGAGCAGTGCGAGGAGGAAAGCTGGTTGCCGAGCCAGTGTGCGACGTAGAGACGGATCTGCGTATACCAACTTCCTCAGCATCGTGACGCTCGGCTCGGACAGACACCCGGCAGGCTACAGGAAGACCGGATGAAGAAAACAGGAAGTTTATACAGTGTTTATACGACTTGAGCTTATTACTGACTCTTGTTTAAAACCTTTTGTGTACTGCTCTGAGGTGCTCGGCCTGGACAAGCGACGCCGGCGACGCTGTTCGTATCGTGTCCTTTAACCGTTTACATTAACAAAGCGTGAAGATCAAAAAGGTTTTCACGAGAAACGTCTCGGTCGAGCGTCCAGACGTCTGACCGGTAGTGTAGTGCTGTGTAGAAAATTAATCAGCACCTCCTGAGCAAACTGCTTTGAGAATTCAACGCTGCATTACGATATATTCATCGTTATTATAATAAACAGCGGCATGTTAAAGATTTACAAGACAGTCTATGTGAACTTTTCATTTCCATGCTTATTTATAGTTCTGTAAGGTAGAGCGGGGGGAAGGGGAAGAAAAAAAAAAAAAAAAAAAAAGTGCAGCAAAAGTGAGGAGAACGTGCGAAACTGTAACGGTCCAGAAAAGCGTTAAGTAGCTGCAGAAGCTTATCAGAGTGTTCTCGACGGGAAACTACCAGACATTATGAAACATTATTCCCTGTAATTAGCCTCATTAGCAGGGCAAAACACTCTGCATCAACGCTGGCAGATTTTGGCCTGGGGAGGCCTTCCTCAGACAACACAAGCTAATTAACACTGACGAACTCCTGCCTGACGTTATTATCTCAAAGCTGGGCTGTGGTCTCTTTTAAATGTCTTTCCGAATAGTCTACGCCTGAGGTCATAAGTTTACAGACGCCTTGCAAAGTGTAAATTGTTATTATTTTGTTTAAAGATCTTGTTTTGTTTTTTTTCCCCATTTAGTACTGCCCTTCAGAAGCTACGTAAGATATTTGTATGTTTCCCAGAAGACAAAATAACAACAATTTACCCCAATCAACCTGTTCAAAAGTTTACACCCCCCCCCCCCCCCCCCCCCCCCCCCCCCGGCTCTTAATGTATCGTGTTGTCTTTTTCGAGCATCAGTGAATGTTTGGACGGAATCAACCGTATGTAAACTTTTGAACTGGTTCGTTTGTTATTATCGGAGATGCACCGATGTACCGCGCGGTAATCGGTATCGGCCGATAAAGGCTAATTTTCCCCGATAGTTTAAAAACGTCCGACGATCGGGGCCGGTTATATCCCCGTCAATCAAAAGAGGGCGGGAAAACACATCGATTTCATACCGTGTGTAAAGATGACGTCTCTCGTGTGGAATGACGACGAAACTGCGGTTGGTAAGCTCTGTAATCTCGGCAGTGCTAAAAATTTCGCACCGGACGCTGTGTTCATGTTCATTAGAGTAACGTGTGTTCTGCTGATGAGAACAGTTACTGTGAAACGACTTGTTGGAATGGAGAGAATAACGTTTCCGTTTGCATTTCTTTCAGAACTGTGGAATTTATTATTATTCATTTAAAAGAAGGCATAAAAGGCGGCACTATCGGTTATCGGTATCGGCCGATATCGCTCTGAATAATCGGTTATCGGTATCGGCTGAGAAATCTAGTATGGGTGCATCTCTAGTTATTATGGTGTCTTACTAATTAAAACGATCAAGAGGGATTATATAAATCACATTATCACATCGTATAAGACAGTTCCTTTGTTTTCTAGAAAAAAAAGGGAACCGTTCGTATTTGTCTAGATGTTTCCGAATCGATCCTTTTTGCGTGTCGTGATTGTGAGAGAAAAACGTTCTAATTGTACCCCTCCACGGCTGGTCACGCTCTCTGTGATCAAAGACACGAGTTTGTCCGTCAGTCCCTGCGTCTTCAGTACCGCGTGCATTGCAGTATCTGGGGGGGGAAAAAGAGATCAAAGAAGCAAAGAAAAACAACAACCATTTAAACTCCGGGTGATCCGTCCACGTCATCCGATTGACCGAAAACTGTTTGACCTTCCAAAGTAAAGATACACCGTTCTGACACTGGAGACTCCTTCCATAATGGTTAAACTAACATCTCCTTGTTTAAGAAATTTAAGAAAAGTTATACTGCTATTAATTAATATGAATTAATACTAATACTATTAATACTATTTATTAAAGGCTACACTGATAACTACACAAAACCGAGAACTCTAAGCTATCGGAGCTGCCACGGGCTGGCTTACGGAAGCCCTGAGCGGCCGCGCATTATTATTTTTTTCTTTCTTTCGTGTTCTCGACTCGATTTTCTTTTTGTTGTAATTTTGCTCGACATAACAAGATGCTTAGCGCAATCCAGCAGCACCATGGAGGAACAAATTCATTTTTACTTTGATCAGGGACTCGCTCAAGCCGACATAGCTTTATGTCCGTCAGTGATGGGCACATTAGCGTCCGACGCTTGAGAATGGGACACCCGTCTGTCTTAATGCAGAGATAACGGCCATCTCTACAGCGGGCAATCATTACATTTACGACGGTGATGACACCGGTCGCATTCACCGGTCCCGATCCCAAAGCGTGAGATTTTCTCGTGATCAAATTACGGCACGAGAAAACGGCTTTTGTTATGCAGAGATCATGAGAAAACAAGAAAGAGAGGGGGAAGAAAAGAAAAAAAAAAAAAAACCGAATAACGCATGGCCGCTTAAGGCTTCCGTACATGCTGGAAACCGACTGCAATTTTTTTTTTTGTTATCGTGGCTTGAATTCAATATCAGACACTCTTGTAAGCTGTTCACGTGAATGCTTGAAAAAAAAATCCATGATGTTCAATTAAAAAAAAAAAAAAAAAAAAAAAAAAGCACAAGAAATTTTTTTCTATTAGGTGTTTGATATGTATAATCGTACTATGACAAAAGGTATATCTTACACTATAACCGACTATAGCCCTTCCACTTCACACCACCAAGAAATAACCCACTATTCATGCTTTCGCAGCACACACTACACCACGTGAAGTGTTTGAGAGCAGAAGTGTGTGTGTGTGACTAAGAGGAAGACACGTTTCTCACCCTGTAAAACAACCGCCAGCTGTTCGGCTGCGGATTTGCGCAGGACCGTATCCACCGTCTCCGAGGTGAAGATACTGTACAGTTTATTCACGCAGTCCACCTGCGCAGAGAGTCGAAACGCACACAGCTATTACACGGCACCTTTTTGAATCGTTCGTCCTTTCGTTGGGTTTAACTACAGCTATGTTCTGCCAAATTATTTTTAAAAAAAAACAAAAAAAACACGTATCTATCTGCTCTTCGTAAGATTTGCTTCAGGTTCATTAGAGAGCTGAAAACATAAAGCTGTAGCTTTGAGCATGATTGCTGAAAAAAAAAATTTTTTTTTAATAAATAAATAAAAATAAATATAGCTGCAAGCCGTGATTAACAGGGCCTAGCTGCAAAGGTGCAGCAAGTGCAATGTGGAGCCTGAAGAACCCGAAGAGGAGAAATAGAACGTACACGAATGAATAAAAGGTTCAGACGCACAGCTGAGAAGACGACTGAAACAGGAAATTAACAGAACTTAAAGCTTTATAAACTATTCACCAGCTCTATGAACAAGAAATGAATACCGAGTAACTGATGTTTCAGACACGATATGGCCAAATATTTTGTTTATTTTCGCTCGGTCAGTAAAAAGAGTTCCCAAAGGAGCCACGTTGGATTGGAACTAACTCCTATATAAAGCGTTTTTAAATATTGAACACGAATAGTGTGTGGAACGATGAAATCCTGATTTCACCTTAAGGTAAGACCTGTTGGAGTCGTCTAGTCTGACGTCCACGCGTTTGTCAGTAACGTAGAGAGAAGGCAGTGATGACAGAGTCGAGCTGTCCGCGACAAGCCGGGATGTTCCGCTGTCTTCTGAATCGGCCAGATGAGGCGACAGGTGTCGAGCTGCCGTGCTTCTCACCCTTTAAAAACACACACGGAGCATGAAAAAGCGGTTCACACAGCGCAGATACCCTATGCAAAGTGTTAAAGAGTACACACGAGTTGGTAGCGAGGATTTACGATTAGACTTGAGCAGACTGCGCTCTCTCACCACGGCTATTAAATTAGACACAAAAAACACAGCGTTTGTATGAATGTTGTCTTTTTAACAGTGTTAAACATCGTCATCCCTTTTTTTTTTTTAAACAGGAAACGGCAACCATGTGCTGCTCATATCGAGTGATATCCGTTTCGATGACGTACGGCGTAAAAAGGCTCAGACGACGATCGGTTGTTTAGCACCTGTGTCGTCGGAGCTAAGCTACTATGGAGTGTCGGTGGTGCTGCCTTAAATGTTCGTGAACTTTTTAACTGGAATTATTCAGCTATAAAAAGGTAGATCAATCCCACAATGCAACACTGGGAAAAAAAATAAAATAAAAAATCATAACACGGTGCACTGTAAAGCAATAATAATCAAGGAAATTCGTAAGCCTAGCACTCAAGGGGTAAACCTACCAACCCCAAATCGATCAATGATTGCCATGGTTGGATAATGGCGTATATCACACAATATCACATGCCTAGTTACCGGTCGGAGGATTTGGATCAATGCGTCGAGTTAAAAAGTGAAATAAATCGCCGCGGCAATCCTAAATCAATTATTATGAATTATCACTGACGATAAATGGATTATTAGGTGGCCAAACACCAAAAGGCAGCCCATAGAACCGTCTGGTAAAAAGTTGTGAAATTTGGCACACTGATTCGGGAGGGTCTAAGGAACATTCTGACCAAATTTGGGCCAAGTGCTGTAAATGCACTAGCACCACCATCAGGTCAAATTTGTTTCTAATTTGGAAGCCAGACCTGGGTGCTATGCCCCCACTAATTCTGCTTGCAGCTTTCATTTTTGATTATAAATTTTTTTTTTTAAAAAGGCACACAACTGGTATGTAAACAATAATTCATATTTTAAAACTGATCTGAAAAACAGGTTAGGAAGGTGATTTACCCATAACACAAAAACATCAGTCGTGAACGATTCTGAACAAAAGTTCATATATCGGACTGGAGGCTACTAGGGGTGTAACGGTACACTCTGGTCATGAATCGATTCACGATACTGGATTCACGATATCGACTGGATTCTCAGAATATTTTTGAACAAAATCTGGATGAAGAAAAACTCTGACGGACTCATGTTGCAATTTCTGAATCATAACCAATGCAGAACCAATTCTGTATAAAACTTCATCGAAAACTGCAATGAACAGAGGCTGAATACTGTAAACAAAAATGTACAACAGGTTCACCATAACTTAAATATAAATTAATACGTTTGTAAATTCTCCCTTCTGGTCGAATACAAAGTCACCTAGGAACTTTGAAAATGATCGACTGAAACATAACGAGCTCCAAATAGAGCTCCAAAGTCGGATAAAATGGCAGGGCCTTTGGTGTTCTTTGAAAGCTCGTGCAGAACTCTTTAACGGTTACAATGTGGTCATGTGACCATATAACGTATAACGCGTTGTACAATTGATTGTTGTAATCCGGAGCTACCAGGGTATCGGGCACTTCACGAATGCAGATCTCGGAGGCTCTCCACGAAAGACTGCATTCGTGTGACCGGCGTACTCTCTATAAATTTTAGCTCTACTGGTTTCGCAGATTGGGACCTCTGGTTTTCAAACAGTGCAACTGCAATAGATGCATAATTAACAGAATGCTCGTGTCACGATGTATCGTCAACAAATCATATACTCGTGAATCATTACAGCCCTACAGGCTACTAAATCGAATCACAGCAGATCCAGTGGTGTCGCCAAATATCTAATCATTCCCTTAAGAATCGACATTATATTATATCGCGTGGAAGCCTGAGCTTTACATACCTCCCAGTTACCATATAATCTATAAAAATGAAATACGTTGTACTTTCAATTGAAATTTTTTTTTTTTTTTCTTAATTAGTCAAATATATCGTTGGAGAACAAAAAGGCTCATCGGAAAGCAGAAAGTGACTGGAAACCCACAGAAGCACATCTAACAAATATAAGAACATGCATTCAGCAGACCCACAACCGCCACTTATCTGCTTTTCCCCCCGAGCTGCTGTACAGAATCCCAAATTGGTGGTTAGGAGAACTCACGCATGTTGTTTGGTGAAGAGCAGTCTGATTACAGCGCGGAGTCGAGTAGCTGAGGAATGGGCCGTGTCTCCAATCTCATCCGAGAGCCCACTTATCAGCAGGACGCTGCTTTCCAGGGCATCCTCCGTGCCTACGTGACTCTAACACACCCGGAAAATCATTAAGATGAATAAATATGCTTTGTGGAGATGAGAGAGCACTTCAGCTGCGCTTTATTGACGGGGAGATCCAATTACTGAGCGTCCTCGACAAAATTAATGAGACGTGGCAGGACTATGAATATTCATTAGCCGTGAACGGGCTAATTTTTTCCCCTTTTAGCAGGAGCGTATGAAGGAAACTTTGTTTATGGCAGAACGCTGCAAATTAAAGTTTAGCCTTTATCATAGTGTTAATACATTAAAACTAATTCTGGATTCCCTACATCATCTTGGTGTGAATTCAGTATTACTTGTGTGTGTGTGTGTGTGTGTGTGTGTGTGTGTACCTGCAGCACGGGAATGACCGGGTAAAGTGCTTCATTAAATTTACTCCAACTCAAAGCAGTCATCATCAATCGTCCCTTCAGTAGGTACAGAAGAAGATCCTTGGCAGCCGAATTCACCTTTGGGATCACACATAAACCAAGCTGATGGCTCTATGATGTCAAGCTTACAAATCGTTTAATCCAAACAAGGCCCCGCGTAACCTAACACACGCGCTGATATGTCGTTTCCCAATGTCAAACATTACATTGAGTGCAACCTTAGCTGCCATTACAGACAGACCACAGCTTTATTACAGGTTTACGATCCTTACAAAGCAACGCGTCGACATACGGAAATGTTCATTTTGACATTACAGACTCTCGCTGGTCGCCGAGGAAGAGGAAGCTCACCTCTTTCGCCGGATCGTGAAGGCCGAAGGCACTGATTTCATAAAGGACGCGAGGATGGAAGAGGAAATGCACGCCGCTGCAGATGGATGAAGCTGGTCTGGACACGTTATGAACACCCAAACACTCCTACAACGAGATAACCGAGTCGTTATATTAATCTGAGCGTTCATGGGTCATTAGTCAGAGAGTGTTGGCTAATTTTTTACAACATCGTCATCGCTGTCAGTAGTTCCGGCGGTAATTCAAACGACGGGTTTACATTAACGCCTTCATTCCGATATGTTATGGCTTCTTGTATGGTGGCTGCTTCACATGATCCAAGTCTAATCAATCAAAGGATTCAAAATGATTATAAAAGATTAAATTGCTAAATTGTTAATAAAGACTAAGTACTACCGATTATATTTAAGAGAGAAAGAAAAGGTGCTTTGTAACTAGTGTTAATTTCGTTAAGATAAACTACGATGGAGAATGTTAATCGTTCACACGTCTCCCTCTCTCCCTCTCTCTAATAACTATATTATAATTCATTCAAATAAATGTGATCTTACGTCACTACTTTATCTCTGCGTATGATTTAGGGGGGGGGGGTTCTAGATTTAAACGACCCGTGTGTAAAACGACTGACTAAAATTTGCCGTTATTTTTATCCTTTCGGTCAAATTCTGCACTGCAAATATCAATGACAGCTTTGACTTGTCAATGCTGGCAAGTGACTGTGGTAGAAGCGGGATAGTCCATGGCTAGGTGGGTGGTTCTCTGCCTCCATGTCATGCATTAAAATATATACGCACAAACACACGCCCGTACACAATGTATTTGTGTGTGTATCTATATGTATGTATGTACACACACATATACACATATACATACATATATGTATGTGTATATATATATATATATATATATATATATATATATATATATATATATATATATATATATATATATATATATGTATGTGTGTATATATATATATATATATATATATATATATATATATATATATATATATATATATACACACACACACACACACACACACACACACGCAGAGTGTCCCAAAAGTATCCATCCATACTATGTTTGCCAGCGCCATGTCAGTTGTGCCTTCGCCGGTGGATGTTCGTGGACGCTAATTTCACGGTTGATATTATTGCAAAGGTTATGTTAGCTTAATATGAGATATTCACTGCATGTCCACACCTCCGACGCCAACCGCATTTCCACAGAGCCTGTGAAACGGTCTTCATTTATATACCAACTCCTGCCGACACCTACATTTATTTTTAACATTTCTCGATACATCTTTATTCGAGTTTTAGTTTCAGACCTGGATGGCATGGCTATTTGCAAAATCCATATTTCCTCTACTTTAACTCTTCAATTTAAATCAAATCACTTTTTTAAAAGCACTGGCGTGATAACACGTCCGAATTATTAGTACTCGTTAAATCGGAGCCACGGTGTTTTAAATTATGCTTATTGTTATTCTTCACGTTCTACTATTTTAGCCTGGCAAATTCCCTTGGCGTGTGTCAATATGAAGCATTCATATCAGACTTTTTTTTTTTTTTACAACCTTGACAACATCCAGAGTGCATGCATATGTCTCAGCCTTCACTGGCAGCAGGGGATGTGATAAAAGCTTCAGAAGAATCTTCTGGCTCTCCATCTGAAGCAGTGGGCTTGCCTGAGCAGACTTCCACCTACAAACACCGAATACACACATACACGATACATCCTGTCGTAGTACTTATTATTATACACTCTCAAAAAAAATGACACTTGAAACTTCATCCATAAACAGCCGCTTTATTGCTTTCGACCTTTCGAACCTTATTTGGCCAGCGGTCTGTTCTGATTCGGTTACTCAAAAAGATCTCTTTAAATTCCTGAAATAATCACAGATAATGAGAAAAGCTTACAGGTAGGAGCATATGTGGATGAATTCCTTGATGAGTGGTAGGTGCTGATGGTAGGGAAAGCCATCGATGGCTTGGCCAGCGAGCTCCAGCAACTCCAGCCAATTCTTTTCTCCCTGCAGAGTGCATCGAAAGCATGCTTTCAGAAATGTGCGACTCCTCTTTAAAAGAACCAAACAACACAGAGGTTCAACAAAGCTCAGGTTCATTCTAAAATTGGAAATATATCTGCATTGTCCATTACCACCATCCACTTACCCATTATTTTATTCTGATATACATTTGTATTCAAAAAAAAAGGTTAATGCACAGTTACTTGATATTTTATGAACTTAAAAAAAAAAAAAAAAGGAAAATAATAGTAATTGCAGCATGTGCAAAGGTTTGGACCCACATCCAGCTGTAAAGTCTTAGAACGTAGATAACCCGTTAGGCCTTGTTAGGCGGGTCAAGAATTGCCATTAGAAATAACAATTCCAGAGCGCAATAAATTCTCAGACTCTTCAAGCCTTGTGCAAACACCCAACAACCACGCGCTCCATTAAGCAGCTGACGGAGGATCCGAAAACAAAGCGAACTGATGCACAGGACGGGAAGACGATAAAAACATATCAAAGCGTTTCCAGCTCACTATTCAGACTTTCTGAAATGGCAGTGAAAGGGAACTGTGGATACTAATGCAAGATCTGGAAGACCTAGGAAACCTTCAGGTAGGACTGCCCGTATACGTCGGCTTGAACAGAAAGGCGAAGCAAAATCCCCAAATGACAGTAAGGACAAGCAGGAAGGTTTAGCTGACACAGGAGTGATGGTGCACCATTGTACTGAGCAGTGATGCTTGCACAAACATGATCTGCATGGAAGAGTCATCGGAACGAAACCTTACCCGTGACTCCATCGTAAAAAAAAAAAAAAAATGAAGATCTGGTGTATGCAAAACAATTTATAGCTATACCAGAGGGATTTTGGAAACAAGTGCTTTGGACTGACGGAACTCTGTGGTCTATACTAGTGGTCTATATAGTAGTTTAATCGTGACTACCAATGTACAAGCTATATTTAGAAAATTACAAAATTACCTACTTTCGTGTCAAATTTGTTTCTAAAACCCTCACATACTACAAATTGAAGGGGTGCTTATGCTTATAACTCTTACTCTGAAAATACATGAAGGCGCCACTTTTACCATGTGACGATTCTTCACAAGGGGTGCAACTAACACTCAAGCAGCGATCGCCTGACTCTTTGTGAAGATGACAACAGGAATCTACGTAGCAATGGTGGTGCTTCGTGTCGATGACGTGTGCCCTTGACCATGTTCACGGATCCATTACCTAGAACACGTTTATATTAATTTACTCTTTTTAATACGTTACCGTGTATTTAGTAACACGGGGACTTGTATGATGGACACTCGATCTCAACAGATTATTAAATGTAGGTATTTGTCCATATGGTGACGTTTTCTGTGAGGAGATGTTGATTTAGCGTTTATGGAAGGAGTCTCCAGTGTCAGTGCTTTCCATCACTTACGGTTAAAGCACGGTTACGGTTTTTCCGTAACATGTCGAGCTGGATGTTTTTGTCTCGTTAGTTTAAAGAAAGAGAAAAAAAAAAAAAAAAAAAAGAGAGGCTGGTGACGGAGTGACTGTTTATCGGTGCGAGAACGTAAGTGATGATGAGAACTAACCGCCCCAGTCATGCTATAATCATGGCTGACCCTGCGCTCTGACCACAGCTTCCTAACAAGCTGGAATATGCAAAGAAACAGCATGTTTCCTATAATATGTTAACAATTCCGATTAAAACGGAAGCGACGTCTTTGGGATGGTAACAGCAACTCGACTCCGTGTCTGGCTGAATCACGCACCCCAGCCACGGATTATTATTCCTATAACAGCACACCTGATGTGTTTAATTCGTTGTATAATTAGAGCTCCGATTCGATGACGTTAGAACTCTACTGAGAACAAGCACTATTGTTAAATGTTACTCATACAGGATGTCTGTACTGTAACAACAAAGGGACAAGAGCGATACAGTGCGCAATTATAACAATCGTGTGCATTACCTCAGCCTGAACCTCCTTTAGAAAGGAACATGTGGCCTCCATTGTGTTAGCAGCTTGGCTAACTCGGCAGTACAGGCTATGGTTTTCAGAGTTTGACTGCTCCAGGTAGGCCACTGCTGACTCGTGAATGCTGGGAAAAGAGAGACTGAAGGGGAAATCCAGACAGAGATGGAAAACAGCAGACGCTGTGCTCTCGGGAATGTTCTCACTCGCCTGTATGGAGAAAAGGTAAACATGTCTTAATCCACGCACACACACTTACAGGTACAGCATGTGCCAGTATTATGCTGATAATCCGTTAAATGAGACTACAGCGTGTTCCAACTTATTATTCAGTTATTCGAGGTTCACTTAAGGTATATTATTCAGTAAGTTCATAGAAACACATAGGAATCGTGAAGTATAGCAGTCTGGGACCCTCTGACAGAGTGTAATGCAAGTTTGGCAACTAGAACTGTCACTTTAGGTACATTTGCACTACAGGGCAAAACAAAGTACATTTTAGATTAACATGGGGTGGGGGGTGGGGGGGGGGGGGGGATATAACATCTCTATCCAGATACAGGAGTGAAACTAATATAAAGTGATTGTATTCCTAGCCAGTATTGACCTGTGGCACTGAAAACAATATTTGCCAAGTTACACATACGAGTGAGTAGAGATAACTCTAGAAGATGTGAAAACACAACTGCTAAGTATATACAAAATGCTTTTACTGGAAAGAACCTACAAGGCTATTAACACCAACCATGATGTAACCAAATGCCAGGAAAAAGTGTGAAATATTCGCAGATGAGTTTTGCAACTTTTCACATTGAGCATGATGTGTTGTTTTACCACCAGGGACATCACTAGGCCTTAGCCAGAACCCCCAACCCCCCAAGCAAATCAGTTTATAGATCCATCCATCTTCTATACCGCTTATCCTTTTCAGGGTCACGGGGAAACCTGGAGTCTATCCCAGGAGGCATGGGGCACGAGGCGGGGTACACCCTGGACAGGGTGCAAGTCCATCGCAGGGCACAATCACATACACATTCACACACCCATTCATACACTATGGACCATTTGGACACGCCAATCAGCCTACCGTGCATGTCTTTGGACTGGGGGAGGAAACCGGAGCACCCGGAGGAAACCCCCGCAGCACAGGGAGAACATGCGAACACATGGCCCCGGTGGGACGCGAAGCCTGGAGGTGTGAGGCGAACGTGCTAACCACTAAGCCACCGTGCTCCCCAAAACAGTTCATCAGCCAATAGATTTTCTTTTTATCCCCCCCATCAACGGTTCGAACCCATCGTATCTTAAACTTGTACGCTTTAATCACGCCGTTCTGTTGGTCAGCGAATGATCCCCACACGGCGACACGGTTTACTGTTTAAATGTTTTACGTTGGTTTTATTTACGATGCTTAGCATTATCACGGTTACAGTTCGGCTGCTCGCTCACACACTTGCTGCAGACTCGCACACAGGCAGCGAGAGCACATAATGACGCGGTCACACACCCGTCCTGGTCTTCAAAGGAAATACTCCCAGATCATTACGAGAGGTGGCGCGCAAACCCAAGGGATCGCACCAAACCGTATCAATCATTCGGATAGACAAATAAGACCGTAGCTGGATTATAACTGCCCAAGTAAACGTACTTAATGTAATTAAATACAATGTGCAGTAATGTAGTGTTGATTGCCGTCTCTCTCTCTCTCTAAATAAAATCCAAAAAGTATTTTGGCTGCAGCCATTTTTGCCTGTTGTTGGTATTGGATAGATGTGGACAAAGTGGTCTTTAATGTCTTTATTTTGATATAATTTAACTAAGTCATATTAGATCACTCTCTAACACAAATTATGAGACAGGTGTACCTTGACCAAAAATAACCTTATTTCTATAGATTTTACACCCACTGTTACTCTAAAATATACATGACTAGAAAGATGTTTTGGTGGCGTTCAAATTTTTTTCGAGGGGGGGGCGGGGGGGGAGTGTACCCAGACCCCCTAAAAGAGACTGAAAAAAAAATCTGTAGACTTGCAGTAAAAATAGTGCCAACAGACCTTCCCGCCCTGCTGAATGCACATGTATCAGGACACAGATGTGCATTAATTATTAACAGGCGTTATTAATTATACGCCTTCTCACCTTCTCCACAGGTAGGAGGGTTTGCAGAAGGCGAATGGTGAAGACAGAAGTCCCCATGTAGGACATGTGGTGGTGAATCAGAGTTGAGTCAGGTTGCTCTGACGATGCCAGGTGACGGTGATGGCACATGATGTCTCCCAGCTTTTCCATACACACCCGCAGCTTCTCTCTCTGTGGGGAAAAGAGGGGGAGAGGGGAAAAAAAAAAAAAAAAAAAAAAAAAAACTCTGTTGCTAAGCATCTTTATTCAATTCAAATCAATGGTGACACACGACCAGCAGGGGGCAGCAACACATTTCAAAGAGAGTTTTAGTGGACGTGAGCTCTGTTTTTGAGAGAGATCATTAAAAATAAATGAAAGAGAGGTTCGAGTCTTGCAGAAAAATCTATTCAGCACTATTTTGAGTGTACTATGAACCAAGAGCTGCAATAAAATACCAAAAAATGCTTTCCGAATGAATAGACAAAGCTTTAATATTGCTTATTCAAAAGGATCATTTAAGCAAACGAGACACGTTGACATTATCTATGACTCGCTTTTGTGATATGAACAAATTGGAAACGCTTGCCAGTTCGTTCGCGGAGATGCTGCACTCTTCCCACAGCTCATGTGGGGACACGATGACCCTTAACAACGCGAGGATGTCCGACAGCAGCTCAAGTGCCTTCTGGAAAACCTTCATCTTCTCTGAGACATCCACGAGGAGACACAAGAGAGCAGGATGAATAATCGAAGCGTTGGAACATATCTGGAGCTGAAGTTTGAGGACTCTCACTTTTCCCGAGTAGCTTAAAAAAAGAACGAGAAACATCTGGAGGCTCTCAGAGTAAAGTGAGAGCAGACTCTCACCTGTGCTGAGGAGAGGAAGTGTGTGCTGTAGGGTCTCCACGCAAAATCTGGCCATGTTCCACTGCTGCACCCGGAGCTCCGGTGGATCCTCGCCATCCAGCTCCAGGTTGGGCCCGGGGAGAAATTCTCTCTGAGAGCTGCTGCTGCTGCTGCTGCTGTAGTAGTACGCACAGAGTCAAAGAGAAGCTGTAATTGTCTGCTACAGGCACGGTGTTAAAAATCGCAGCCGGATTCGGTTTTATTTTTCGTAAACAAAACAAAACCAAGGCTGAAATGAATTATTCCGCTTTGCTTCATACAAAGACTTTGGATATAGTCTTGGAGAAGGTGTGACACTCATCCTTTACTTCCTTGGCTGTAAAATTATTCTTCCACCCATAATAATCATATGCTGGATCTTTGTTTTAGACTTAAGCCGCTTAGCTCCGCCCCCTTTCCATAAAAAAAAAAAATCTCCATTACAAACTGCAATTGTGTTGCAGCATCAACCTTGAGAAATGATCACATTAGTCTGTATAAAAGAATACAACAACGCTAAAATGATTTGTTAGGAACCTGGTGGAGGCAGCATCGCCGTCCTGTCCGTCCCCTCGGACTCTCAAACCAGGACGTCCTAGAACAGAAGGGCGGGGGGACAAATCTTCCGGGGTCGAAACTCCTGACCTCTGGGTCCCTCTGACCTCCTGAGGATACGACGTTGAGGAGTTCTGAGAGAGGGCATCTGAAAGGAACAGGGAGATCATTTCTGTTCCATTCAGAAAGCAGCTATTTTGTAAGGATCCTTCATTTGGACAAATAGAAGTGTGTGTCCTTCTAGGAATTATTTACACATAATAACTGACACGTTATATTAGTTAAAAAAACACAGTGTATGTAAACCTACTAGTTTTCCACCAACACTATCAGCAATTGGAATAACTCCCTAATATAAGCACAGGTGACAAATATTTCATAGCGGTGAGGCAAAAAAGAAGTGTACTAATAAATCAGAAAACAGTTGCACGGTTGTGCAGAGATGCGTGTTAAGTCAGGTGTGTTATACCGTGCTTGGCTGAGCAGAAGCTGGGATCTCTGTGGAAACGCAGCCGACTTTTCAGGTTTCCACAGAGCTGCTGAAGGCAGGCCAGAGCGTGGAGAGCCAACGAGCTGGAATCATTCTCTGAGCTCACACTGAGAAGCTGCACCAGATTCTGGGGAAGGGAAAATAAAAAAAAAATACATATGTCTGGTAGAAATAAACCAAGTTAATCAATACTCCAGCAGGTCCTCTCACGGAACAACTAGTAACCCTCATACCCCTGCTGCAGTGTACTACGGCATTTACAGTCATCCTATTTAAAAATGGCAAGCTGTATGCAGAAAACCATCATCCTGGATTCCTAACTAGCAGGTGGCTTCTGTGCCCGTCAGTCAAAGTGGAGGTGTGGCTTCTGTGCCTGTCAGTCACTGTGGAGGTATGGCTTCTGTGTCTCTCAATCTATGTGGTTTCTGTGCCTCTTAGTGCCTGTCAGTCATTGTGGAGGTGTGGTTTCTGTGCCCATCGGTCTCTGTGGAGGTGTGGACTATGTGCCTGTCAGTCTCTGTGAAGGTGTGGCTTCAGTGCCTGTCAGTCGCTATGAAGGCGTGGCTTCAGTGCCTGTCAGTCGCTGTGAAGGCGTGGCTTCAGTGCCTGTCGGTCTCTGTGAAGGTGTGGCTTCAGTGCCTGTCGGTCTCTGTGAAGGTGTGGATTCAGTGCCTGTCGGTCTCTGTGAAGGTGTGGCTTCAGTGCCTGTCAGTCTCTGTGAAGGTGTGGCATCAGTGCCTGTCAGTCTCTGTGAAGGTGTGGCTTCAGTGCCTGTCAGTCTCTGTGAAGGTGTGGCTTCTGTGAAGGTGTGGCTTCAGTGCCTGTCAGTCTCTGTGAAGGTGTGGCTTCAGTGCCTGTCCGTCTCTGTGAAGGT
Organism: Ictalurus punctatus; assembly: GCF_001660625.3. Lineage (NCBI taxonomy): Eukaryota > Metazoa > Chordata > Actinopteri > Siluriformes > Ictaluridae > Ictalurus > Ictalurus punctatus. Next base: position 3,380,251 of record NC_030438.2, on the reverse strand, counting down.
GTGGCTTCAGCGCCTGTCAGTCTCTGTGAAGGCGTGGCTTCATTGCCTGTCAGTCTCTGTGAAGGCGTGGCTTCTGTGCCTGTCAATCACAATGAAGATGTGGCTTCTGTGCCCGTCAATGCCAGTGAAGGAGGTCCTGCACCTATACATGTCAGCAAAAGTGAAGGAGGCGTGGCCACTGTGAATGTCAGTAGCAGTTAAGGGGCATGGTCACTGTACATTTACATTACATTTACTACATGTACCAGTAAGTCACAGTGAGGGAAGCATGGCCTCCGTACCGGTCAGTCTCATTGAAAGACGCATGGGCTCTCTGCCAGGCAGTCCCAGTGACGGAGGTGTGGTCTAAGTGGAATTCAGTCCAAGTAAAGGAGGCGTGGTCTCTGCATCTGTCAGTCCTAATGAAGGAGGTGTGGCCTCTTTGCATCTCAGAAGGCATGATCTCTTTACCAGTCAGTCCAGTGAGGAAAGCATGGTTTCTGTATGCCTCTGTCAAGCAAAGGAGTCCTGCTCTCTATGTAGGTCAGTTCAGGCAAAGAGGTGTGGCCTATGTATCTCACAGTACTAATGGAGAAGGTGTGGCCTTTATGCATGTCAGAAACTGTAGCTGTCAGTGCCAGGAAAGGCAGCATGGTCTCGGTGCCAGTCAGTCCACAATGAAGGAGGCGTGGTCATTTTGCATGCTAAGCCCTGTAAGCGAAGCGTGGCCTCGGTAGTTCCATTTAAGTCCCATTAAAAAATGTCATTTTATTTAAAATGTCATGCATGATAACAGCCTACTTGCACTATACTTGGCCGCTGCAGGAATATTTCTGCTGGAAAGTCCTGCATGATCACGTCTCGCAAAAGCTCGCAGGTGGTCCTCACTAAGTCGGGATTATCACTCCGTAAAGAGCTGTACATTAAAGAAGGAAGAGGTCAGACACTTCAAACATGATCCTCGAATGAAAGTACTAATGAGTGCGAGTCGATTTATTATGGACAGTGAGAGAGTCACGATGAGCTGAGAGCACGCATACCTTTCGTTCGATGATAATATGTGTCTGTCAGTTGCAGTCAAACACAACCAAGGAAAAACTGAAAACGTCAAGCACCTTACAGAGGTGTTCACTGCAAAGCACAGGACAGACAGAAAAAAACAGTAGACATGATGAACACTTTGAATATTGTTCCGGAATTTTCACTTACAGTAGACAGCATTTTGAGTAAGGAACAAAACAAGATGAGGGATGCCATTATAGGAAAATAATCGATCGTCGACTAGGTTGTGCGCGGTGGCTCGACATGAGGCGGGGTTCCTGTTCCCACCCCGGCGTTGATGATTTTCCGATAACAAACAGATCCTGAAGTGTTTCATTCCTTTGAATTCCTCTTCCAATTTCTTTGTAAATTAAAGAAAAAAAAAAAACATTAAAAAAAAAAAAAATCCATTTACAGTTATGAAAAAGCCATGAGCCATGTTAGCTCCTGTTAACGCTTACGTTAGACCAGCTATAAACACCATCCTCTCGTTTCCTTGCTTTATAAAATTAATAAGACAAAAAAAAAAAAAAAAAAGCAGCTTGTCATGTTAACGAGAAACCACAAACCCATACGTCCTGAAAACTTTGTTACTGCATTACCTCTGACTGTGACTTTACCAGCTTTACCGGTGCCAACACCGGAGACTCCTTCCGAAAATGCTAAAGAAACTTCAATATACCGATTTTCAATATTCGATATCTTCTGATACGATGGAAAAACACATTACACAGAGTCCTAGTGCTCAAATGGTAAGGTGGCTGCTGGATTGAACCATAAACCAACATGGAGCTAATGCAATGCTCCTAGAATAACAAGCCCAAAGGACTTAATATATGAGAGGTTCATCCACATTTACAGTGAAAGTCACCCGGCATGTAAACATCATCAAAAGAAGCCTCCTGTCTCAGCCTGAAACTGAAGATGTACCACCGCAAATGTCACAGTACAAACACTTCTGAACTGCACACAGAAGTAAATAATAGATAAGGTGCACAAAACAGTAGTGGTGATAGAGCTGGCAATCCCACATAACAGTGACATCCACAGGGACAAGCTGGAGAAATGCCTGCAACTGAAAGATGAACTGTAGAGAACTAGGAAAGTTAAAACCGATGAAATCTCAGTGCTGATGTGATTTCAGTGGATTTCAGGAATAACACCGTGGACCAGTACAGGAGTGCAAGGAGCTGCAAAAATACAGCACCGAATCCTTACAGAGCAAGGCCTGATCTCATAAAAAAAAATCGAACAAAAACATCAAATGTACCGATCAAAAGTAATGATATCGTTTCTAGGTCATTGATTCATTCTTCAGTAAGCGCTTTTTTCCTATGTCACGGTAGATCAGGATTCTATCCCGGGAACACTGGGTGTGAGGCAGGAATACGGTAAAACCCGGTGGAAACGCACACAAGAACATGCACACAGACAGTATCCGGAGCTTAGGATCGAACCGGGGAGACTGGAGCTGTAACGCGACAAATCCTGGGCTTGCCTTAAATGCATCGAGAATGATGAACTGAGGGCAGGGCGTATTTGATTTAGATTTGACACACTGGCATACATAATTCTGCGTTAGCAGTGAGTGGCGTCGTGGTTGATCCGGTTTACCAGGTATAATTCTTCCACATAAAAAGGTAAGGATTTTGCCCGCATATTTATATGAGAAAACGACATTTTATCCACTCGGTATAAACTCTACCGCTTTATCAGAGGGAGAGAAGAACGATTAGGAACTAGCCGACTGTAATCGGCGATCTGGAGATTCTCGCTGTTCTGCTTTGGAGTCCAGAAAGCAAAATTCACAAACGTTTTTTTTTTTTTTTTTTTTTTTTTTTTTTTTAAAAACACACTCTCATTACATCGTGTCCATTATTCTTAACTGAATGGGACCACAGTGTGCAATAGTGTGATGCCAGGCCTACTATTAAAGTATCGCTAATCCCCGATCAGTTCCACACCACGGCACGACAGACACGCACATTTGCAAGGTGGATTAGGGAGTCGAGCCTCCACGGCTGACTGACAGTAATATCGATAAGCCTCTCTGAGTGGAAATCAAGGCAAGGAGAAGAAAAAACCCTGCACACCATCGGTACAGACACAGGCTGGATGCACTCGGTTTGCTTTACATCACACACTAACTCTGTTCTCTCCCAAATCCCCTGCAGACTCGCCCAAGGAAGTTCGCCCGAGGCCTACCTGTCCTGCGTTGAACCTGGAACGCAGACCATCACTGAAATTCGCCACCTTTCACTGACGAGCTCACGGAACCAACCTTTCACGTCCTAAAGCTCCGCCAGGGACACGACAAACGCCACTTGCTCCGACTTTAGTCTCTTTGAAAAGAGCTGGAAAGGCTGTCTAAAAGACTTCAAGCAATGCTGCTCATTTATATCGGCGCACCGCACGTCGGAACTATTATACTCCCCGTTATCACCACGGTATCTGAAAGAAAGTCTCTAACTATATAGCGATATACAAGCCAGACAACACATTTCACATCTATGATGCGGCCTGTATAGTAGGAGGACCTGATAAAAATTGAGAATGAATGTGTATATAACGAATAAAGCACTTGGTGAGATTCTGTTACAGGAAAATTATTAATAAAGGTCTGATGTGAAGAAGAGTTACTGTTACCATCGCAAAGTCTATTATTTTCCCTATAACAGCATATCCAAAAGTATTTTATTCATTTTACACCACAGCAGTTGAATAAATCAAAGACGGATTCTAATTTATTTAAAAAGGCACGATTCTTATGCATGAAGTGTTGCGTGTAATTTAGAACGTCCGTGAAACAGTTCAGGTCTATATTTTTCAGAGGGCACGTACCTGATAAACTGGGTGGTGCTGCAGCGTTCGTTTGGCTCGGCGCGTTTTGCTGGAAATATCCTCTAACTGCATTCTCCTCCACTGAGAATATTAAACAACAGCTTCAGTGAGGAGCCGTAAATCAATTTTATACTGGCATGGTGAATGAGAGATGCCGCCGGTCCTCTTTGTTAGGGTGGTGCTCTTGGAGGACGTTCTTATATGCCATGCTGTAAATCAACATAATGTCACATGCAGTGCCGTGTATTAAAAGCTTACCGGGATGGAAAGAGGAGCTCAATTGCTGGTCAGAGGACGTGTTCGGTGGGTAGATATGAAGATGGAAGAGCTGGTCGAGGATCGCGTCTGCGATGGCTCGAAGCTGGGGGTCAACGTTGGACGACAGCTGGGTTAGAAAGTCCACTCCTCCTACATCTCTTAACATAAGGGCACCGGTCGGATGCTTTAACGTACGAGAGGAAAAGACAGGACTCAAGAGATAGCGCGGCAGCATCTTTCGGGTTATATTCATCAGTCATGATTTAAAAATGACAAATGTGTGTGTGGTACCAAACCGGTGTGTTACGATAAACACCCAGTACAGTTCGTCTGAAAGACACGGAAGTGTGCCGTGAAAACTGTCTGGACACAACCTAATAAAAACGACTTTTATATCTCAGAATCGTGACGTTCTTTCTCACGGTTGTGAGCTCATATCTCGCAATTCTGTTTCTATTTTCCGCAGTTGCGAATTTAAACCTCGCAAATTTTTTTTTCCCCCGAGTTAACATCTAACAATTCGGACTTTTTTGCTTGCGATTACGAGTTGCACTTGACGCAACACCTGAAGTGCGACTAACTCCGGGTAACACGCGCACTGGTGTCTGATTTTCCTTGAACTGACCAGCGGATGCGTGTTGTTCTTATCGTATATACTCTATTTATAGAGGACGATTGATGCTTTGGCTGTGCATTCTTTGTAAGTCACGAAATGCCGAGTGGATGTGTAAATTGTGGGGACAAAGCTCTTATATCCACGACTTGAAGGTAATACCCATTCGAAGGACTTTTTGGATTTCTCGTTGAATCCAGATGGATTTGGGGCTTTTTGAGATCCCACGTGGGGGATTTCGCCAAAAGGTGTCCGCTCCGGAATGTTTAAATCCACTCTCAGGATCTCCAGATGGGTTTTTACTTATGTGACGTACAGATTCCAGTACCCAGACCAGGCGATCACTGACCATCCTCTCCATTGTTTTGCATAAGCATTTGACAGCTGATGTCTTCTCTTATTATTATTATTATTATTATTATTATTATTATTAACGTTGTTGTTCTTATTAACTTTTATATGTTTTATTTTTCTGTGTACTGCTTAGTTTGTGTACAGCGCTTTCAGAAGCTGCTTTTAAAGACGCTTTATAAAATAAAAGTTTATTATTATTATTAATAAGCAGCTGGTTAAGGCTATAGGGCGATCATTTATGGGATCACTGTAGTCTTTTCCTGGCTTTTGAATAGGTATTATTTCTGCTTCATGCCAAGCAGGTGGAATTCTGCTCCTCGCCCAGCACGGAGCACAAAAGAGAGAGCCGCACAGCGCCGCGGATCTCCGGCAGATTATGTGTCAGGGATACAAGGATGATATACTCAAGCAACCTGAGGAACAAATCGCTCAATTTACTTGATTGACCCTTCGACAAAGCCGACTGGGAGTCTGAGAAATATTTGATGATCAGTTATCCTACACAGAGCAGTCCCAGGGAAAGTCTTTTGAGGGCAAGACCAGCTGATTGATTGGATCGAGCCATTCCAACCTCCCACCTAGGTGAAGTAGGAGCCAAAGTACCGTGCTGAAACAATGGACTCCGCAACAAACCGTATTTCTCTTTCTCGGGGACCAGGATCTCGGGTTGCAACTCACAGCAAACGAGCCGTCTCTTTTCCTATTTCTTATAGTAGTAAAGACGTAAAAAAGAAAAGAAAGAAAAAAGAAAGGATCTATTAAACTCTGGGTTCTTACAGAGTGGTGGAAAAATCTTTATAGCTGTGACCCTAGCAAGGTGGGCACGAGGGTTGTTTTCTCTTATCCAAGGAGAAGACCCTAGGACTGCGGAGGGAAGGAGCGCGCCACTGTTCCTTTCACGGGCTACCGTCATAAAGATGGGTCCAGTACCGTACCCAGTATTCGTGATTGGTAAATCGAATGTAAGCTGTACTCAGAGAGCATTACTAAATACACACTGGCAGATTTGTGGTGCGGTTAGTGTGATAATCTGTGCTGCAGTACCGTAGAGAGTGTGTTAATGAGCTGCAGCACTTCCTCCTGCAGCGGGACTTCAGGGAAGTTAAACCAGTGCAGTAGGTTGATAAAGAGCTGTCGCTCCTGAACAAGATCGGCGGGGGAGACGAGACTGAGCTGAAGCTTGGAGACAATGTTCCTCAGGGAGCGAACTCGGATCTCCACTAACGAGTGAGCTGGGGAAAGAAAAACAATAATAACAACGGCAACACAAATCCACGGAGCATGCCCCGGAGGAAGATCACCTAACATGACGTCCAGACTGTTACACGGGCATTTCACACTCATACATGGCCTGCACGACTACCTATACGCTGAAACACATTAAATGGGTTTATATTGAAATACGCATGATGTGCTGAGCAATTCTGGGGCTTTGTTTTGTTTCTGGGCCCAGAAGACAAAATAATACACGGAAATGTGCTCTGAAAACTGTCTGGGCGTGGCCTAGCATTCTAACGAAACCGCTCGATTGACAGCCTCCCAGCCTGCCACAACACTCGGGCAGAACAACACAAGCACGGATAATCAGGGCTGTTCGATCTCGTACCTACAGAGTGTGTAATCCAGGGAATATTTTTGCAGAAATATCCCCAAATTGGCAGATGATGTTGGAGGCTGGATTTTTCTTTAGAACAGTGGGCAGTTTAACGGCTCAGGATAAACAAGGGAGTCATGAACAACTATCACAAAACATAAAAACAGTCGTTGATCATCCAGGTAACGACACACAGTGTTAATAATCAAGGGTATGTAGACTTTTGGACTGGTTCGGTTTGTGTAAATTTAGTTATTATAGTGTATTGTAGACTATATGTATATATAACTTATGACCTCACCTGCAAACCTTGATATTACCATATATGACATCGAACGTCACTGAAAATGGAAAAAAAATGTTCTCGTCCTATCAAACTCCATGATGACACTTCGCCAATGACACGACTGTGGTGAGTCTCATGCCTGAGAACCTCACCTGGTCCTTCAACACCAGCTTCGTAACCAAGAAGGCCCAGCAGCGTCTCTACTTCCTGCAACGGCCGAAGAAAGCCCATCTCCCACCCCTCATCCTCACCACGTTCTACGCAGGAACTATTGAGAGCATCCTGAGCAGCTGCATCACTGTCTGGTTCGGAAACGGCACCTCATTATATCGCAAGGCCCCGCAGCGGATAGTGAGGACAGCTGAGAAGATCACTGGGGTCTCTCTCCACTCTATCAAAGACATTTACACCACACGCTGCATCCGCAAAGTCGCCAGCATCGTCGACGACCCCACACACCCCTCACACACACTCTTCACCCTCCTTTTAAATTATATTGTTATTCCTTGGCACCTATTTTCTGCTCTACCTATTATATCGGACACTTCCACACTAAAACTGTACTGCTCAGCACTACACCGTCACTTCCTGTGCCTACTGTCCTGTTTTAGTAGTACTGTACTGACCTGTGTTTTTAGCGCACGTCTGCACGTGCACGTTATGTAGAACGTTTGTAGGTCTTATTTAGTTCCGTGTCATCTCGTGTGGTTAGTGCGTTGCTTTATGTAGCACCGTGGTCCTGGAGGAACGTCGTTTCATTTCACTGTGTACCGTACCAGCCGTATATGGTTGAAATGACAATAAAGCCACTTGAACTCCATGACACAACCAGGTCATACAGGCATAATAAAAACACAGCACCAGCCGACACATTAGCACCAGAACCACTCAACAAACCACAAACACTTCAATATAAACACATTTCATATGTTCCAGGGTGGACTTGTCCTTTCATTCTAATTTAGAAAGCATAAATGATAGAATATTTGGGAGGACAGAGGTAAACGGGGCGTGTCTAATTAACATATTCATGATTATCATGCATATTCATAGCTGCTGCTCCAACGCGACAAGGTAATTCGATAAGCAAACAACACAGTAACCAATCGAACTGTTCAAAATAAATCATTTTCATGTTTTTAAAACGGCATGTTCGGAGAAAATTTAACATGCTTACCCTATTTAAATATGAATTCATTATTATTCAGCTGAACAACTTGAAGCTAACGGTTAGAAATCACCATGACAACAGCAAACTAACCTAGAGCTCTGTTAACTAGCTAGATAACGACAATATAATAACACAGTGAAGGTATATTAAATGTGTATTTTAAAGCCCAGTGTAACTGTTAGTTTAGATAACATTATGGGGGGAAACAAATAGCGTCTGTTAAGCGTTAAGAATAGGGATAGTGTAAGGGAAGCTAACAGCTAGCTCTTTATCAAACTCTTTATCAATGTTTACACTTCAACCACTTCAGCACACGTGCACTTAAAAAAAGAAATTAAATTTTGATACTAACTTTTTACCAAACAACAGACACTGCAAGTGTAAACTGTTTATTTAATATATCTCATCATTCAGAGATTTTCACAAATGTAAAACTGTCAAAACACACGGCTAAAGGCGACTAGCTAAGTAGTTAACATTAGCTGGAAGGCAGACGTCAGCTTACCGAGCTTTTTAATGAGCGATGATATTTCCATTTCGATGTTAAAATTAGCTCATTACACAGACTTTTAAAACTTTTCGAAGCTGCTCGTGTTTCGGTTTAACGTCCGTGTATTTCTAACAACGCAAACGCGGCTTGTTTTTAACCACGGCGCCAGTTTCAACTACTTCCGGCTCTGTGACAAACAGCACAACCGGCTGTATCCTGAATGTCTGTCTGTGCCCTATATTTGTGCACTAAGTGTTCCACAATACAGTAATGGTCTCTGCGCCCTACGCAGTGCACTACGTGATAATTCGGGATTCAGGCAGCGACAGCGCTGCGATGGTGTGACGACTGCAAGACACATATATGGGTCAGAGTTGTGGTTAGGGCCATAATTTTTGGCACCCCTAAAGTTATTGAGAGATTGAGCGAAAACGTTACACACAATTCTTTTCCTAAGGACTTCTTTAAAATAATAATGATAAATAAACAAACAAACAAATAAAGTAGTAGTACTAGTAGTAGTAGTAGTAGTAGTAGTAGTAGTAATAATAATAATACATGTACAAAAATATATGTAGCAAAAGTATTGACACCTCTACCATGATTCAAATGAATGCAAATAACATTGTAGTCCTTAATAATAATAATTACTTAGTATTTATTGCATATTAATTGATGTGCTGAGCAATTTTGTTGCTTTTCTAGTTGGTGTTGTTTTTTCATAATTCCTGGAAGACGTTAGCGGTTGTCTGTCGCACTGATGTTACAGAAGGACACTGCTAATTTCAGCATCATTCATCCGTTATCCTACAGAGGGTCACGGGAAGCCTGGAGCCTATCCCAGGGAACTCGGGGCACAAGTCAGGGGACTCACTCTATGGGGTGCCAACCCATCGCTGGGCACAATCACACTCACACATTATGGACAATTTAGAGATGCCAATCAGCCTAGAGCGCATGTCACTGGAGTGCTGGGAGAACATGCAAACTCTGGGCACACAGGGCAGAGGCAGGAATCGAACCCCCATCCCCGTAGGTCCGAGGCAAACGTGCTGTTAATATATTACATCTGTAATATACTGTATATCCCCCTTACCCACTCCAACTTTGCCAATATTTTTGCATTAAAAAAACTTGACTCAACACCATTTAGTACAAACTGATGAAGCTGTTTGGACAAACTAAAACATCTTGACTCTTTAGCCCTTCTAAACCCATCCATCCATTGTACATACCACTTATCCTACACAAAGGGAACGGGAGCATATCCCAGGGACCTCGGGGCACAAGGTGGGGGACACCAACCCATCACAGGGCACAATCGCAGACTACGGACAATTTGGAAATTTCAATAAGCCTGCAACACCGCAACAGTGTCGTTGGACTGGGGCACGAAGCTGGAGTACCCTGAGGAAATCCCAGAGGCACAGGGAGAGCATGCAAGCTCTGGGCACACAGGGTGAAGGCGCGATTCGACCGGCTAACCCCAAAGGCGTGTGGAAGTTTAATGTTAAGGCGTGTGTTAAGTTTAATGGTCAGTAAAAATACACTGCAATGCTTAAAAATGTAAACTTCTGCTGTCCATATCAGTCTACACAAGTCACAAGTAGCTAAGAAAAACAGTGATGAGTCGGTAACTAGTCATGATTATCTAGCTAGCATTAGCTAACTCAACCTCACTGCAAGCAGAAATGTTAACACTAGTGATGTTGGAATCGGCAGTAGTCTCGATATCCTTGGCATCAATCACCATTTCAGTAAAGTTAGCCACAGCACTTGATTCTACATTAATATCTGTTGGTTGAAAATAATTCAATATCTCTAGTACAGCAGCCAATGCTATCGCTCTCATTCCTTTCTCTTTTTTGCTTTCTCTTAGCATCTCTGCTACACCAATTTTGCTCCATTTTCAAACTTCCTGGGCATCCAACACATACGCATTCTTCTCTGACGAGTACATGCCTAGATGGTCTAAAGATGAAAACTGAAACGAGACCAAAATGTTTTTTTTAGGAATTAAAGTGTCCACCAGTTAAGCTCAGTGGTTTAAATAACCATAAGTTGTTCACTTGAAAACTATCAATCATTCATCTAAAAACTTAGAGGTATTAGACGCCTGTATCGGCCCTATGGTTAGTCTGTCATACACACGTCAGATAATAAAAGGTATCATTGCTAGCAGTTTTTCATTTCATATGCTCTATTCAAGCCAAACAGCACACCTTTGGCATTTGCACTGTACATCTATCAGTGATTCAAAATGGCAGCACAAAAATCAATCTCTGATGGTTTGCACTATCTTTATTGGAGATCAATATTGGTATATCCTAGCCGATCTGAGAGGCTTTTTTTTATCAGACACTGATACTGGAGTAATTTTAGTAATAACTAAAATGAAAGACAGACAGTGTGGTTAGTGCTAATCTTACATCAGTCAATATATATATCAACCTGATGTGTTTCGGGCGTCGGGCCTGTTGGTAGATGAGGCTTATTTGGTGACATTTTAGATCTAATATCATGAAATGTCACTTTGTAGGAGTCTATTTTGTCATTTTAAGAGTAGATTCGTAGTGTATGGGCCTTGTGTTAATGCTGTAATTCAATGTGCATGTGAAATTCAGATATGATATTTATATATGATATTATATACGATGTATATGATATTTCCTGGGGTTTCCTCTGGGGACTCCGGTTTCCTCCCCCAGTCCAAAGACATGCGCTGTACAGTAGGCCGATTTGCTTTTCAAATTGTCTGTAGTGTGTGAATGGGTGTGTGAGTGTGTATGTGAATGTACCCTGCAATGGATTGGCACCCTGTCCAGGGTGTCCCCCGCCTTGTGCTCTAAGTCTCCTGGGATAGGCTCCAGGTTCCCCTGTGACCCTGTGTTGGATAAGCAGTACAGAAAATGGATGGATGGATGCCTGGATATTTCCTGTTCTGTTGATTCCTTGCTCGCTTGAGAACATTGGTAGCACCTATTCCTAGCTCTACAGCTACTGTTGAAAAACAGCAATGCACCCACATAACACGTTATTATTCACAATCAAGTGTAATTACTTTACACTCTGTACATACTGTGATTCAATCTGTACATGTTGTCATCTCTACAGTACATACCTCATTAAATCCTTAATGCATGTAATGTTAGTTTCAACACTTCGGAAAGGGAAACGCTAGCCTGTAGCACATGAGTGATTACCGTAGATAATCATTTGGACGGGTAGCATGATGGTGCAGCAGGATTGTTGCTGTTTCACAGCTCCAGGGTCTCCGCTTCAGTCTTGAGCTCAGGTTACTGACTTCTCTTGTCCTTGTGGATTTCCTCCAGATTCTCAAATTCCTCACAAATCCGAAAAACATGACTATCGGTCAATGAGCAACTCTAAATTACCCAAAATGTGAGGGAGTGTGAAATTGGGTGTGTGGATGGTGTCTCACCCAGGGTGTATTCCTGTGTATTCTCATTCCCAGTGCTCTAGTGTTCACAACCCTTACCAGGATGAAGCACTTACTAAAGATGAATGAATTCATTATTTTGACATTTTCCTGTACTGAGGAGGAAAAAAAAAATAGTTAGCACATTTGCCACCACCTCCAGAGTCGGGGATTCAAATCCCGCCTCCGCCCTGTGTGCACAGAACTTGCATGTTCTCCCTGTGTTTCGGGGGTTTCCTCTGGGTACCTCTCCAGTCCAAACACATGTGTTGTAGGCTGATTGGCTTTTCCAAAATGTCCGTAGTGTGTCAATGTGTATGCGGTTGTCGCCCTGCAGTGGGCTGCCATCCTGTCCAGGGTGTCCCCTGCCTTGTGCCCTGAGTTCCTCCAGGCTCCCAAGAGACGCTTTGTAGGATAAGCGTTACGAAAAATGGACAGATGGATGGATGGTTTGTGATTATGCATCATTTTTCACACATTCATCAGCTGTAGGTTTGATGCCACAAAGCATAAAGCACAGGAATGACTTGTTATTGCTTCAGTACTGAAAAGTTGGATAAAACTCTAAATGTCTGTCTCTCATGTCTGTCTCATCCTAAGACCTTTATTATTAGCATATAATAATTACAGTTCTGTATTCATCTTATCTAAATCTGTATAGACAGAATTCAACTTGCAACATAAGTGAGTTTGGAGTCTGCAGGTTTTCTGTTCTTTTCTCAGTACGGGAAAACGTGTCCAATGTACCGTCCATGGTAATCACACATATGTCACAGATGTGGTGGATAGACATTAGATTGAATCTTTGTGCTTGCTTCTGTTCCCGTTTGAGTCTGCGACCAATCTAACACAATGTGTGTGAGTAGGTTCAAGTCGAGTCGTCGTTCTTTATTCTCTGTGTGAAAGCCTGTACTGGTAATCAGGCTTGATCTGAGATCACTCATTCATATCACTTGGTTCACAGGAAATAGACAGCGCCTGTGTGTCCTTGTGTCTCTATGACTCATCGCTTTCCACCTCAAGCTAAAAATCATTGTAAAAATCGGTGCATTTCTCTCAGTGAGACGCCCTTTCTCAGCAAGACGTCTCCTCAGACAGCAGTGTGTCTCGGCAAAATGGCCCTCAGACCTTCAGAGTTATTTCTGTGTTCATTTTTTACTTGTTGGATTCCTGTTCTCCTGTCCTCTGGCACTGTCAGAAAACTTACCAGGTTGAAGGAATACTGTTTTTCTGATTATTAAGAATGCTCTGTGAGGAATATTATTGGACATAGCTTGAGGAAAGTGATCAGCCGATTATACGTTCAACTCCAGAATTATTGGTACCCTTCATTATCAACATTCAATGAGCTTACAATAATCAGTACCAATCAGTGCGTCTAGCCATCACAATTTGGCCCTCGTCAAAGTCGCTTAGACCCTTACACTTGCCCATTTTTCTCGTTTCCAACGCAACTTTGAGAATTGACTGTTCACTTACTGCCTAATATAGCCCACCCCTTGACAGGTATCATTGTAATGAGATAACCAATGTTATTCACTTCACTTGTCAGTGGAATTGATATAATGAGACTAATTGCCACCCTTACAATTTAATATCTGGTGAAGTCACCCTGGAGAGCATGAACTGCAGAAGAGCACACTGAGACTTTTCCTGTGATGTCTTACAAGGTTTGAAACACTTGTAGAAGTGTTTTGATTCTTGAGTTTGCATACGGAGAGTGATATGACTGAGATGCAAAACATTAATGTGATGCTAATTCTCTAGTGTCATTATCGTGTTAAAAGATCCATCTACATCCATACCACCTCCTGGCAGAAGCAACCAAGAGTTGAGGTGATGATGTCATCAGTAATGATAATGAGTCTTTATTTATCACATATATATATATGCACAGTGAAATTCTTTTCTTCACATAACCCAGCATGTCAGGAACCTGGGGTCAGCCATGATACAGCACCCCTGGAGCGAGAGAGTTAAGGGACTTGCTCAAGGGCCCAAGAGTGGCAGCTTGGCAATGCTGGGGCTTGAACCCCTGACCTTCTGATCAGTAACCCAGCGCCAAGCCACCACTGTCCACAGTGTCTGTACAAGAGAAAGTAAAGTAATCCCAGTAGTGCCCCCAGAAATCTTTACAAGAGATAGTTCACAGTGGCTATGGGGGCATTCTTCTTCTATACAGCCCTCTTACTGCACCAAACATGGCGATGGTGTGCATGACTGAAATTTCTCATGGTCTCATCTACCAGCTGAATCAGGATGTGTGTCACTGTGTACCATTGCACCCATATGGTTACCGTTCTTAATCTGGCCAACATCACACCAGTGGACTTGAGTTACACTTATCCCTTTATCAGCATGTAAGTTGTTAAGGTAGGTACTTCAGAAATGTGCACATATGACTTCTCCAATGGAGCAACTGTCTCCAATGGAGCAAATTCCCTCCTTAGAGATGAAAAAGTTCATAATCACATGACTGAGGTTTTTTGGGCCGATTTTAGACAAATATCATAACCAGTGGCGACTGCTGGTTATTAAAATAAGGGAATCAGAAGAAATAAATCTTTTTACTATGGACTGTACACACACACACACACACACGCACACACACACACACACACACACACACACACACATATATTTGTATATAGCAATCAGCCATAACATTAAAACTGCCTGCCTAATATTGTGTAGGTCCCCCTTATGCTGCCAAAATAACCCATCGAGGCATGGACTGTTTGCTGTGGTATCTGGCACCAAGATGTTAGCAGCAGATCCTTTAAGTCCTGTAAGTTGTGAAGTGGAACCGCCATGGATCGGACTTGTTTGTCCAGCACGTGCCACAGATGCTTGATCGGACTGAGGTCTGGGGAAATTGGAGGCCGAATCAACACCTTGAACTCTTTGTCATGTCCCTCAAACCATTCCTGAATAATTCTTGCAGTGTGGCAGGGTGGAAAATCCTGTTGAAAGAGGCTATGCCATTAGGGAATACCGTTGCCGTGAAGGGGTGTACTTGGTGTGCAACAATATTTAGGTAGGTGGTACCTGTCAAAGTAACATCCAGATGAATGCCAAGACCCAAGTTTCACAGCAGAAAATTGCCCAGAGCATCACACTGCCTTAACCGGCTTGTTTTCTTCGCGTAGTGCCTGTAATGACTGTCTTCTGTGAAAATACAGTGTTGATGTCGTATGAGAAAAAGTGAAAAAAGACAGATAAGAAATTACAGCGAAGCTGAACTGTTATTTGCCATGTTTGCTTTGTTCTGAAGCCATGTTTGTTGATCACATCCCTGAAGAGTCTGGGAAAATCTTAATTAACTTAAGGACAATCCAGTTGTTAAGGCCAAAAAAAAAAAATCTATTTGTGGAGGCCGGGGCGTGCTCGAATGGTAAGGAACGCACACCTGTTGGGAATTCTCTTAATGAATGCCCCGTGAGACAAGGCAAGGATAAGAGGGAGAGAGAGACACACGTGCCTCCAGAGACTTGGGGAGATTGCTACACTATTATATATGGGGTCTCTCACATTTTCAATATGGGTTAGGATTGCATAAATCTATTAGTGCAACCCAGGTTTACGTTTCACAACCTGAAAGATGACAGTTGTCCTGTTGTCTGTGTGGGAAAGGCCTAATTCCTCGTGTATACAAACATTTCGAAACTAGCACTCTCATCCAAGCAAGTTTAGCCACCGTTTGACATTGTATAAGAGCAGAGGAAATGTTATTGGGAAAGTACTGAATATTATAATTTACTCTTCTGGATTAATAGCTATCATGGGTCAAGCATGGGAAAACTGGTTATGAATACTGGAATAAATGTATTAATAGGAAGAATACAAACATTTTGAAGCCATAATTTGCCTTCTATATTCAGGTTTTACAGCAGCTGACTCATTTACTTCAGAATGACTCAATAGGACTCCATCTGCTGCAGGTGTAATTAATGCAAAGTCTGTTGGACACCTTAAGGGCCCTAAAGAGGGAACAGGGGCTCGAAGGAGTGAAGCAGCCTCATTTTCTCTCCCTTCATGTTTTCCTGTATCTGATTATAGGCATCAAGTTCAAGTTCTTTGTTGATATATGCACGGGGAAAATGCTGTTTAATGACACCTGTAGTTTGCAATTTCACCTTAATGATTCAGAAACTGCCACGTTGCTTTCCACATTCGTGTGTAGTATCCATGGACAAAATAGACAACTTTTTCAGTGAAGCTAGAAGGGTTGGAAAGACTGGCTGGTTTTACTTGAATTTTTGAACAACAACAACAAAAAAAATGCCAAGAGAATGGTCTTAATAAAGTGAATGTTTACTTTTTGAGGCATACAGGCATATGTATCATATTCAATGGTAGCTTTTCCCTACAAACATCTCATATTTGTTTTTGTTCCTTTGGTGGAACGGTAGTCTTCCAGAAATTACTATATAAGTTGTTTCAGATAAAAGTGACTCCTAAATTAATAAATGCAAATGGAAATCTGAAGGAAATCTATTCCAACCCTGATTTTAGGAAAATACGAAGCAAAAAGGTCAGAACCTTACAATTTCTGTCTGATGTGCCAATAATACACATTTTCTGCTCTGAGGAGCTGAGTTTTCTTGAATTCATGCAGGGACCTCTGACTACCTTGCCATTGGCACAAACTGTCACTTTGAGGCACTAAATCAGCGTGAGTGATGCTCTGGACACGCTGAACAAACCGTGTCTCCCTCCTTCGGCTTCCTCTAGAGGTAGGACAAATAATCCTATGTGGATTTTTAAGTTTCAGAGTAAAGCTAAAAAAAAAAAATAATAAAAAAAAATATATTAGATGTGTTGAGGACATTGCTTTAGTATTTAAATACCTATCCGAGTGAAAATAAAAAAAAAAGAAAAAAAGTTTCAATAACATAATACATGAATAGATGACTCCAAAGAGTTTTTGCATATACATTAAGTGTAATCCTTCACTAAATTTAAAATTTAAAAAATCAGTGCAAATGTTACAGGATTTACACATAGAAATATTTATGATTATGTGATGATTGAAGACTTGTATGATGACAAAGAGGAAATCTACATCTGCTCCATGCATTCTCTCCAGTGGTGTCCCACAAGGCTCAGGGCTTGGTGCTCTTCGTTTCTTCCTCTTTACCTGCATTCTGAGTGAGGTAATATCCTCACACGCTTTTATAGCACCGCTATGCTGATGACACCAAATCATCTCTTCCTTTCCTCGCTCAGACAGTCATATTTCAGCCCGTATCTCAGTATGTCTGGCAGACGTCTTGTCATGGATGGCAGCTCATCACCTGAAACTAAATCTCAGACAGACTGAGGTGCTGGAGATTCCTCGAGAACTCTCTTCACACCATATGACAATGCATGAAACCTTGGTGAAACTATCATTCTCTAGCCATATTTCGAGCCTTACCCAGGTCATACAGGTTCTCCTTTGCAACATTAGATGGATAAGGGAATTCCTTTGAAGACCGGAGGGCTTGTTCAGTCCCTTGGGATCTCAAATTGGACTACTGAAATATGCTCAGACCTCTGTAACTGATCCAGGTGCATGACTTGTTTTCAATATGTCCATAATTTCCGGCATGCACTCATTGCTCAGATCCCTACACTGGCTCGCTGTGGCTGCCTGCTGCTTAAAATTTAAAACACTGAAAGGTGAGGGGAGGGGGGGGAAATACAGGCTTCAGTTATGGCCATCGGGGTCGAGAATTTGACACCCATGAATTATTTGTACTAGTATAAGGATATATTTTTAGATAGAGACTGCAAAGCACTTCTGTAATTCTCTTTGTATAATTCATTCAGAAACTCCTTTCCTCATATGTTGCCTTGAGATATGTGAGTTTTATGTACTCTTTTGAAATGACCTGTGCATAATTGTACATTTGAGGATGATGATGATGATTGTTATTAATATTATTATTATTATTTAAAAAAAAAAACATTTTAATGCACATGGCATGAAGGAGCTCTATCTCCTTCCATCACCAACATTTTAATAGCAACAAAGAAGTGGATGAGGGACACTGGGTGGCCAGATTGGGCGTAGTGCCTTCCTATTGTTCGTCCTTTTCTGCTTATTATCACACTGAGATATTATAACAAATTTTACAAAGTAGAAGACCTGTTGAAGGTTTTGATTGCTATATCAAAACTCAAAGTATATGCTGAGTATTAACTCCATTTCATGGTCCTTCGGTGTGTAGAAATAAGCAGTACATAAACCTAGCAAGTAACAGGTATTCATAGACTACGTTTATATGCACGTCAAATTCCGTTTAAGGTCTATAATCGATTTGAAACCATATTCAGAATATGATGTTTATATGCGTACAGGCATCGGAATATTCCAATATACATGTTGCAAGTTGTTTATACATGGTTGTTGCAAGAATTTGGTTGCTTAATAAATAAACAATTCGCTTTAAAAATTAAGAAGAAATCGTTTTTTAAGAGGTTGCTGTCTGCACCCTAACTAGCTCTCTCGCCCCCCCCCCCCTTTTTTGATTCATTGACTTATATTTATTTTCTAGTTGTCCTAAGATTTTATTATTATTATCATTATTTGTTTATTACATTCTTTATTATTATTTAATACAACTTAAATAAATAAAAATAATTATTTATTTTCTTTTTCTGTCGTATTATTTCATTATTATATATCTATATATTTATATAAACAACTCAAAATAATGATAACAATAGGAATAAAACCCAATATTAAATGGTTAAAGGTCAGGGTTGTAACAATGAATTGTGACACAATGCATCGTAATGCAAAAAAAAAAAAAATGTCACAGTGTGCATCGTGGAAATCAGTGGAACGTATATATTTATTTTTAAGATATGGTGATACACGTTATAATAATTTAAAAGAGTTCTTCAGTAGCTTTCAGATGACAAATGATGGCCATGGAAATCTGGCATTATAGCCGACTTTGGAGATCTATTTCTACTACAGTTCTCCTTTCACTTGAATTTCAGTTGATTTACATTTTTTTTTAGTAAATGCACAGCAAAAGTAGTTCCAGTCAGGTCTTCAGCGCATTACAATTCCATACCACTTTGCCAAGTTAACTGAAATAATGGAAAAGTTAGGCTGCTGTCCACCACAGCGCACAGATCTAATAACAAACAAAATGATAGAAAACTAACGTGACCATGAGGCAAAGTGGAGGCTTTAGCCGCTGATATGCAGTTATTAGAGAGAGAGAGAGAGAGAGAGAGAGAGAGAGCGAGAGAGCGAGCAAGATAAAAGAAAGAGAGCGCGAGTGAGAACGTGTGATAAGCCGGTGAACAAGTCGCAATATTTATTTATTTATTCAAAGTATTTTCTGCAGTAATAATAATAATAAAAAAAAAACCTGTGAACAAGTAGGCTTATTGATATTTATTTATTTATTTGTTCTATTTTTATATTATCAGCATGAAATGAAAAAAAGTGCATCAATTAAAAAAAAAGTGCTCTCCAGTAACTGCATATCAATGGCTCAAGCCTCCATTACTAGCCCTAAAATCACGTTTTGGAATTAGCAACGAAGGCTTGAGATCCATCCATCCATCCATTATCTGTACCGCTTATCCTTCAGGGTCGTGAGGAACCCTGCACAGGGTGCCAATCCAATGCAGGGCACAATCACACACATTCACATACCCATTCATACACTATGGACACTTTTGGACATGTCAGTCAGCCTACCGTGCATGTCTTTGGGCTGGGCGAGGAAACCCCTGAAGCACGGGAAGAGCATGCAAACTCCACACATACAGGGCAGCGGGAATCGAACCCTCAGCCCTGGAAATGTGAGGCGAACGTTCTAACCACTAAAGAGGCTTGAGATGGGATGCGTAATAAATTAGTTCCACACACAAGAGCATATTAAGGACAAAAACCTGACAAATGTCTTGAAATAAAACATCTGAACAATAGCTTGAGGTGAGGTAACTGTCGTAGGCTATAAGCAGAATAATTGACTCCGGATTCTTCGCGTCGTGGCCGCATTTCCGCCTCAGAGTGTGCGTTATTCTCTAATAATTAAACGTCAATCATTCCTTACTTCATTTATATTTAAGATATGGTGAACCTGTAGTACATTCTGTTTACGATAATAAACCTCTGTCATCTTTGGTTTATTTAGTTTTATACGGGCAAAAATGCACCTAGTTTCGTATCGCCAATGATCCAGTCATCATTTTTCTTCATTCGGATTTTGTTCAAAATATTCGATTCGGATCGTGAAGTCGGTATCGTGAAACGAATTGAATCGAGAGTGGGGAGTATCGTTAGACCGTATCGAAAGTCGATTTTCTCAGTAAAAAAAACTTGACACAGGAATCAATCTGGCAACCCAGAGAGGAAGGAGAAAAACAGCAAAGCCACCAAGAAAGGAAGGAACGACATAGAGACTTTACTTCAACTTAGCCGAGCTAAACTATTATCTGTTTATACAAACGTTATAAAATGAAGAAAGAAGCGCTGTAACGTCTGGTTCACACACATTACCCGCTAACACATCAGTCCATAACGCAAACGCACTGAAAGCGCTGTGTAACAATTCGACTGAAACAGATTTACACACATTAGCCAGCTAAGTTAGCGAGATAGCATAGAAGTTAGCGTTTTAGCTAACATAATTCCTTTCTGCCTGACTTAAGTCGTTTAGAATTCGTAAGAGAAAATTCAACGGAGCTGGATTTTACTCTGAAAGCTCAAGAAGTAAGTGTTAAGTTTGTTTGTGTGAAGTTTATTAGTTTAGCTAAGTTATCTATCCATTTGGGCTTTGTTAGTGTTAGCTAGCTGCGTTAGCTTCTACTTGTTAGCGTTCACGTTAAGTTAGTTTAAAACAGTTACGCGGTAATAAATATGAATAAACTTTCTCGTATCGAAACAACACGTGAGCTATTAAGCTGGGTAATTTTAGTTTTAGTGTAGGCCTGTTTTAGTGTTAGCTAAGATAGCTTAGCTTAGTTAGGCCCATACATAGCTTTAAGCTATGCAAATGAAATGTTATCTAGCTAAATAGCATTAACGTATGTTTATTTGTTTGTTTATTTATTTATTTAAATCACAAAATATACTCAAATCGTCGACACCAGTAATTTAGCTGCCATTCTGAAAGCTTAAAGGTTTATTAACAATTTTTGTGTAGTTAATTTTACTCATAAGGTACGCTAGGTGGCTAACTAGCTCTTGGTACAACACATAGCTAATGTCAATGTGTTAAAACCTTGAAGTAGCTAAAGTTGCAATCAAAAGGATTCAGCCCCCACTGCAAATCAGGTTTATTGTCAAATTTACAGACTTTCAGCAGTTTGCAACGAACAAACCAAACAAGAGCAATTGAAATAGTTCAGCACAAGGAATAAGTGGTTTCCTCTATATTCAACGGAAAATGCAACTTATAATGATTTCTCCAGTTTCAAAATGATTCAGCCTCTTCATGGCGAGCATCTTTAGTACTTAGTAGAGCCCGCTTTTGCTGTTATGACCCGCCGCAAACGAGATGCATAGCTTCTGGCAGCGTTTCTGAGAACTCTTAGCCCATTCGTCAAGTTCAGTAATATTCTTGGGTTTGCGTGCTGCAAACGTCTTCTTCAAATCCCACCAGAGATTTTCTATGGGGTTCAAGTCAGGTGACTGGGATGAATCCATCTCGCCTTCTACACGCTGCAGGTTTCCAGCGCCAGAGGATGTAAAGCAGCCCCAGAGCATCACCGAGCCACCACCATGCCTGACTGTAGACAGAGTGTTCGTTCTTCTTCCTCCAGACATATCGCTGATCCATCGTGCCAAAAAGTTCAGTGGCTTATTTATATGATTTGGAGCTGACTTTTCTTGTGCTTTTGCATCAGTAGTGGTGTACGTCTTGGAGTTCTAGCATGGAAACCTTCTGTGTTTAGTACGTGCCTTACTGTGCTCACTGAAACCTCAGTGCCTGTTGCCACCAAGTCTTGCTGCAGGTCTTTTGCGGTCACTCGAGGGTTTTCACAACCTGTCTTCTCAGAAATCTGCTTGCAGCTGTAGATAGCTTCCTGTTTCTGCCCCCTCCAGGTATTTCATTAATTTTCTGTCCCTAGCCAGTTCAGGGATTTCGTGTGTTCCAGTTCAAACGCACCCGGTGCAACTAATGAAGCCCTTGATTATTTGCGTCAGGTGTGCTTGAGACTACACCTGTTTTGCATATTTGTGCTGTTGCGACATGGGGTTGAATAATTTTGATCGCAACTGTTCATGTGTTTATAGCAGCTAGCAGTTGTCACTTAAAAATTTTAAGACGCCAGTATAATGAGAATAATATAAGATCTAAAATGAAAAAAACATAACAAGGAAGAGCTGTGCAAAAATACATGACTGTGTGTACAGTAGTGAATTCATGTCACCTTTATTTATATAACATATTCGAAGACAAGAAGTATTGGCCAGAGAGCTGCAGAATAAAATGAAGCAGTGAATTAAAATACCAATTAAGAAAAAAGTTTTTAAATATGTCTTCCCTGGGAGAAGCCTTCTTTTTATATTTTCTTAATTTCGTCATAAGTTTGTAGCTACTAGGAAATCCATACAGTCAGTATTTTTAAGAACCAGATAATCATGTAGCAGGTGACTGACATGACATCATCTTCCCCACTAGATTAAATAAAAGCTGCGTCCAAAATCGCGTACTGTGACAGTACTTATTGCATTCGATTCAGTACCTACTGCTCAGCCGTCGATACAGTACGTACTGATGAGTATATGTGTGTAGTAAGAATACAATCCAGACATACTACCTCCGCGATGTTGGCGTTATCATGTGACCTACGATGTCATCATAACCGCAAAAACTTAAAGAGCCCAGCAGATTAGAGCAGCTGTTTTTTTCTTGTTTAAGCCTTCAACAAGTTAACAGTTTACTCAGGTGTTGTTAAAGAAGTTCAAAAGAGCTGACACGCTGCCTTCCACCATTTTTCATTCTGACGGCTCTTTCACGCCAGTCCCGTTGCCTTATGAGATTATGAGATCCATTGGTTCCCTACTGCAGAATCTCAGCGGACGCAGTAGGTCATCCGGGTATTTCTCGCCTACTGTTTTATGAATACTGAGAATTCAGACGTACCGCTCCTTTGGCGTACTGTGTTTTGCGTACAGTATAGTAGGGTAGTAAGGATACAGTGTAAATAAGCCACTGTGCTAATCCTTTATGAAGTGATTAAATTTGTTTTTGTTTGTTTGTCCCCCTCCACAGATGACAAGGTTAACTGTGTTGTGATTAGCATTTCCCAGACACATGGAAGGATAGTAACCATTGGCTATCCCCTCCCATGCCGTGGAAACATCAGGATGAAGAAGACGTTTAGCCTTAAGACGTTCCGAAAGTCGTTCAACATCAAGGGCAAAGAGGATGGAGATTTTGTGATGCTCCAAAAGCCGTCGTTGGCCCCCGAGTTCACAAAAGAGGACTCTCTTTTTGGAAGTTGTTATGCCAAAGAGCTAGCTTGTGACCTCCATGGTGAGGACACGAGGGCCCACAAGAACAGATCCAAGAGTGAAGGTCTTATGGGGACCTTAAAAAGGAGACTTTCTTCCAAGCAGAAACCTAAAAGTAAAGGAGGGTCAGCCTCAGTGGGCTTGGGAGACGATGACGATACGTTCTCATCCTCTTCGGTCCCCATAAGCTTTAGTGAAGCCAAAGCCCAGCGCCCTTTAAGATCAGCTTCCCTGCGGAGTCATCACTACAGCCCTTCGCCTTGGCCCATACGTCCCGTTGACCCTGAGGAAGCCTGTATTAAGATGGAAGTGAAGGTAAAAGCCATGGTTCACACACCTAGCTCCAGTCCATCCCTCAACGGCGTCAGAAAAGAATTCCATGATATACAAATGGAGGGACTTTTTGATGATCGAAGCGAATCTATGAAGAATTTAGAGCCTCCAAACAGTAACTTGCATTTAAACATGGAAGAACACGTGCCTGTAGTTATAGGACTGACACCTCAGGACTACATCCAGTACACAATGCCTTTAGATGAGGGAATGTACCCCGAATCGTCCCACTCGTTGTGCTTGGATGGCACCTCACCAATAGAGGTGATGGAACAAGTCAATGACCAGTCGTTGAATGTGGATCAAGGCCATGTTGACCATGATCTTTTAACATCGGATATTCTCATGGATCAATCCATGAATGGGATTGTACTTGGTACTCCGGGAATAGTCCTTCAAAATTCAGGATCCGAGGCTCCTTCACTTTCGCCTTCACTTTCCCCTGTTTCCGGTGGTGAAATTCCAAGAACCTATTCCGGATTTGGCGGTGCCGATTCACACGTTGCCGAAAGAGTTAGGCACCATCTCAATTTCGACCCGAATTTTGCTCCTGGTGTCAGCAGGGTATACGATTCAGTACAAAGCAGCGGACCAATGGTTGTCACGAGCCTTACAGAAGAGCTGAAGAAACTGGCAAAGCAGGGTTGGTACTGGGGACCTATAACGCGGTGGGAAGCCGAGGACAAACTCATCGACCTTCCGGATGGTTCCTTTTTGGTGCGCGATAGCTCTGACGACCGTTATCTTCTCAGTTTGAGCTTTCGATCGCAAGGCAAGACTCTTCACACCAGGATCGAACATTCGAACGGAAGGTTCAGCTTTTACGAACAGCCCGATGTAGAAGGTCACACGTCCATCGTTGACCTCATCGAGCACTCCATTAAGGACTCGGAAAACGGCGCGTTCTGTTACTCCAGATCGCGCCAGCCAGGATCTGTCACGTACCCGGTTCGATTGACCAATCCCGTATCTCGTTTCATGCAAGTGCGTTCGCTGCAGTACTTGTGCCGATTCGTAATCCGGCAATACACACGGATTGACCTGATTCAGAAACTACCTTTACCAAACAAAATGAAAGATTACTTGCAGGAAAAGCACTACTGAAGTGGGACACAGTAGTAAAATTGCACTTTTGGATCGAGTTGATGTTAAATGGTTTACAGACGTTTTGTGGAGTTGAAGTGATCCGTTAGGTTTGTTTTGTATCAAAAGCATTAGTCTATCTCATCTTGGTAAATTTGTTGTTGCTCAGATTCAGTATAAAGGTACACTTTCATTTTGGATCTATCGGGGAACCTGACAGTAGAATTCTAGTCAAAAATACGTGACGAACAGTAGTTCTCTTCTGAGTCCTTGAAACGAATACTTTTGATTTATGCCGCTGTTATAACATGTATGGCGTTCCATATTTTTTTTAGTCCATTAAAGGAAAATTCCACCCTGAAAGTCATTAAATATGCTTATATTTAAATGTTTGTGATGTGTCTAGCAACAATTCTGGTGCAGATTATTTGATTGGTGGCGTATTCGCCTTAACGATAGTGTAGTTGCAACCGTGTTTAAATGCGAGGGGTAAAAACAATCTCGACCATAAGTGATAACAGTCAGGATTTGCTGTTTGTGGCAAAAAAAGAAAGTTTCTTTTCTCACTCCCCCTTTTCCAGTGACGTTTAAAGTCCAACCAGGAGGCAAGAATCAGCTCCGTTAGTTAGCAATAAAGGACGTGATGAGCACGATGACACCGACGGTGGTAATAGCATGAAAGTTGAAGTTTTGGAAGCGGATCCGTTTGAGCAGAGTGTACAGATTAATAGGTGAGACAGCTGGACAGACTAAAGGACTACAGCGCTGCTGCATCACTGTCTTTAAATAGAGAGATGCAAGTGCTAAATCTCACCGTACCACTATCAGCAGGTAGTCGAACAGCATTGTGGGGGATGTAGAAACTCTTAGCCAAAGTGAAAATAGACCAATGAAACAAGTTTAAACAAAGAAAATATTTTAAAATCAACTGAGAATTTAATTCCGAAATAAATCTTGGACATCACTGGAGGTCACGTTACTTATGATAAACGAATATGCACATCGTTCGGGGTGGATTTTTCTTTTAAGGGTCATTGATGCTAATAAAGTCAAAATAAGCTCAAGAATCAGGAACAGCTAGACATGACCGACCCATGTCAGAGCAGAATATTAACCAGGCTTAGAAATCTGTGCTTAATTATTTAATTGGCATTTATATCACGCCATTTGCTCCATGTCTGTTAATACATATCAGTGCAAGGGCAAGAGGATTGATTGGTGCATTAACAGACGCATCAATCCGTTCTAATTAAAGCAGTCTTGGTGATGCTCGGCTTTATATCTTGACGTATAAGTCAAGTTTTTCGTAAATTCTCTTCTCTAATTTCACATGAAATTACCATTTTTTTTAAAATTGACATTGGTACTTTCATTTAGATTAATTGAGTAGATTAATTAAATCGCTGTCCAAACGATATAACACGGATTCAATTAAAATGCAG
This sequence comes from Ictalurus punctatus, assembly GCF_001660625.3. Taxonomy (NCBI): domain Eukaryota; kingdom Metazoa; phylum Chordata; class Actinopteri; order Siluriformes; family Ictaluridae; genus Ictalurus; species Ictalurus punctatus. The sequence goes on along the minus strand of NC_030438.2, from coordinate 3,353,851 downwards.
ATTTTGTAGTGAAGTGCAATTTGGCCAATAAGGTGCTTCCCTTTTCGATTGTGTGAGGATGTTCTGTTCCTTGCTCCTGCCTAAATTTACAAAATGGTGTCTTGTGAGCTGGTCAGAAGTGAGCACGGTGTATTTTGCCATCGAAAGCATACGATTTGGCTCTCCAGAACTGAAGTAAACTTTTCCATTTCTCATATTTTTATATACACTTTTACATTATTGTCCAGTTTATTAGTCACGCACCAAGACCCGACGGCCTACCATCATCTCAGTTCCCGTTGACCTTGTTCAGAACTAACAATAATAAATAATAATGCATCTTCCGTGGCAGCTATGGATAAACATTTACAAATGGCTGAATTTCGTGTCCGATTTAGTCACCTCTGATTATTTGCGCAGAAACGAGACTGCACCTGACGCTCAGGTTCCTTGATTAGCATGTTCATACAATTTCCCAAATCTCTGCAACAACAAATTAACAGTTTATACCATTGCAAATGCAAATTCGTATTAGGCATGCGCCGATAATCGGTTATATAGTATAGAAAGATATTCACCTAACTAATTTGTCTTACCATGGACACAAGATATCATTAATAACCCCGTGTTCCATTCAGGTAGAGGCTGCTGAGGCAGTCAGCAGAAAGTCTGCCTTGCTTGAAAGGCTTTATTTTAGACAGATTTGAAGGCAATCCTAGTAACTGTGTTAATGAGATTTTAGAAAACGATGTAATCATGTAATCATTCAGTTATATTATTATGTTAGAAAAATGCAATATCGGCACATGCCTTAACAAATATTTTGTCACATATCCAACATGCAGGTCAAACAAACATGCCAAGGATCTTGTTGTGTTCAAAGGGAACAGATGAAGAATGCTGTTTTTTTTTTTTTGTTGTTGTTGTTGTTATGTTTCTATGTTTGATATTTGTGCTTCCTACAGTATTTCATCAAATTGTTTTATCACTATCAATGTTGTGTTTTTAACATCTTGGTTTTCCCCCAAACATATCGACTTAATATAAAGAGCAGTTGCTAAATAGTAATTGATGGATTAATTACCGTCAGTGGGAGAAACGGTTGTGAAACCCGGGTGAGTGACGTCATTCACTAGCACAGCTTTATAAAGATGTGTCACTTCATTTGCGAATAAAGTTCATCAACACAAAGATATTAATGCATATAAGGCGAATCTGAGCCATTTACAATGATTTAGATCAGTGTTTCCCGGTCTTGCTCAGCAGATTTCAGTGATTTGAAAGCTGATGAATTTAAACAGTGGGTTGATGTAGGAAACACACCAAAATGTGTAGTGTAAAGTTTACGTGAAAAGTGGTATTGAAAAACTGCGGAATGCAACTTTCAGTGCGAGTAGTATGAATGTAAGTTGCTACTACATTTTTACGTTTAAGAAGTACTAAAAAGTTTTAGCGTTTGTACCAAGCGACAAAGTTTAAACAGACTAAACAGACACCCTGTGGAGGACAATATAGCAAAAATATATTTCACAATATTTAAAAAAAAAAAATAATTCAGTTGTAAAGGCATTTTAACGAGGGGGCGCAGTGGCTTAGTGGTTAGCAAGTTTGTCTCGCACCTCTGGGGTTGGGGGTGTCTCTGCCTTGTGTGCGCCTTATGTACCCCTCTTGCTTCAGGGGTCTCCTCCGGGTACTCCGGTTTCCTCCCCCAGTCCAAAAACTTGTGTTGTAGGCTGATTGGCATTTCCAAATTGTCTGCAGTGTGTGAATGGGTGTGTGATTGTGCCCTGCGATGGGTTGGCACTCCATCCAGGGTGTCCCCCACCTCGTGGCCCAAGTCCCTTGGGATAGGCTCCAGGCTCCCAACGACCCTGTGTAGGACAAGCAGCACAAACATGGATGGATGGTATTTTAAATGTGACCTAAGAATGACTGAAACCCTTTCTTGTCTTAAATTTAAGTCAAACCAATTTTGTCTCCACACTTTTATTTTGAACAATGTAAGCGGCAATAAAACAAACAAAGAAACAAACAGAATTTATGTAAATGTAAATGAATTTCCAAAAAAACCAACAATCGAGTTGCTACGTCACAAACCAGTCCGACTATATCGCAAAGATAGCTAATGGTTTTAATAGCCTCTTAAAAGATGTGACAAAGACAACAAACACATCAAATGTGCTACAATTAAATTTAAATTTGTGGACAACCAATTTATCACGTGCTTGAACAAAGTCATCTGGTAGTAATGAATAACTCATGATGACCTGTGTTATTATTGATTGGGGGGGGGAATCAATGATGAGGTGTGATGCTGTTACTACTCTGAAGTGTTTTATTCCTCTTATACCACAGTAATTACAATTTTATTAAAGAATGTCATTTCATACTTTTTATCTGTTTATAGTTACATTTAATGCTGTGGAATGTCCACGAAGTTAGTTCCTGTTCTTGTTTCCTCACCAGATAAAATATAGCTTTTTACGGTGAAATTGTAAAGCAGAAAGCGATTTAAGACTGTTACAAAGCACTGACATTGGAGACTCCTTCCAAAAATGCTTAACAGACAATAGTTTGCTTACAGAAGACATTTTTTTTCAAACCTGTTCATGTGGCTCATGTGCCGTAGAAGTCCCTGTGTAAGACGTTATTATGTTAACGATAGAACCCGTGATTTGAATTTCAGCTGGAACTACTGTCAGAGCTGTCGTTATAGAAAATTAATCAACACTTTCTGACTAATCGGATTTGAGAATTCAGCAGTGCCGAAACGACAAAATATCACCATCGAAACTCACTAGTTTTAATATCTCACTATGTGGCTTAAAGCAGACTCTGCACTTTGAATTACCTTTGAACTGGTGCAGCTTGCTGCTGATCTGTAGCATGTTGATGTAGCAAATAATAAATAAATAATGTACACCATGAAGAGATTTCCAAGAAAGCTCATAAACTAAGAAAACCCAGGAGGAAAAATTAGCCAAAAAAAGGTAGCACAATAATGTACTGCGCAAACATCTAATCAACTTCATTTGGTGTTTTTTTTGTCATTTGGTGTTTTTGAAGATGGTGGTGGAAAGTACTAACAGATCAGTCTGCCATAGGTTTTTCACTTAGGTTGAGCTCTGGTGAGTGTGGAGACCACAGCATATGACTTACATCATTTTCATTCTTATCAAACTATTCAGGGACTATACTCGTCCTGAAAGAGACCACTCCCATCAGGATAGTGATGTTTAATCATAGGATAAAGATGATCATTCAGAAAGTGTTTGTATTGACTTGGAATGAATCTTCCCTCTAAGGGAACAAGTAGACTCAAACCATACCAGCAAAATAAATGCATTCCACAGCATAATAGAGCCACAACTATTTTTCTTTGTCACCCATCTGTATTTACTTTTCACACACACTATACAGATAGAGTATAGTGTTCTCACAGAAGACATGTTGTGACAGGAGGTGATCATCAATTTGGCTTTTTTTCTTACAGCTGCAGTAAATGTTAGGAAAGAACCAAAATGGTAAATGACCACTGGTAAATACCACAATAGATCCGGCTAGCTGTGCCCTTGAACACTTTGTGACTATGACATTGTAGTGAAAGTGGAAAACATGACCGTCTGACAAGCAATGGGAGAAAACTAACAATTTCAGATTTCACAGTACACGGTCATAGCGATGTATCATACTTCCAGTGTAACATAGACGTTTGGTCTTTACACAAACATTTGCTGTCATCAGGAATTGAGCTCCCAAATCTAGTTTTCTGATCATCTTTATATATCCAGCCGTTTTGCAAAATAAAATAGTTACACATCATATTAAGTTGGATTCTGACAGCATGGTTCAGAAACTAAAAGTACAGCATAGCGAATATTCTTTTTGTCTACCTTATGAGTTATTCATAAGACATAGCAGTGGTCGCTTGTCATATTTGTATGCATCCCTTATGAAATAAAAGTGTCAGTGTGAATAGAGTGAACTCAGTCGGAAAAAAAGTTTAAAAGTGTTAAGTTTGTTGTGAGATCCAGAGAAAAATGGTATATTTATTCATTTGTTCGTTTTCAGTAACCGCTTTATCCTTTTCAGGGTCATGGTGGGTCTGGAGTCTATCACGGGAACATATGGCATGAGGCAGGAGTACACCTCAAGACACGAGTCCATCGCAGGGATCCATGCACACACACATTGACGCACTAGATTCACACCTCGGGGCAATGTAGAGTAGCCAGTCCACCTACTGGCTTGCTTTTGAGAGGTGGAAAGAAACCAGATAACCTGGAAGAAACATGTAGTTTTGAGGTGATACTACTTTCTGCACCATTGTGTCACCCTCTTGCAATTATCTCCTATCCTCCCTTAATAGAAATCTCTTTAGCATGCTGGCTACAATTTGTTGTTTCTCACTCAGAACCAGCTCCAGGATCCATCAAACCATCAAACAGAAACTGCCCCACTGGTAGTGACTGAGCAGTTCCAAGCTGCTTGATCAGCCACTGGCGTCAATCCTGATCCACCTGAACCACATCAACGTCAGCCTTGGAATCACTGCCTCAGCATAGTGTCGGTTTGTTTACTCTCTGGAGGGGGCTTATATCAGATAACCTTTAGAGGATCCACATCCATACTCTATACTGGTTTCCTGAAGGCTTGGTGCTCAGACCACTTCCCATTTCCTTCTACATCTGTTTTCTTGGTGCTCTTCACATGGTTTGGCCTACCACAGATATGCAGATGACACAGATCATCATCAGATATTCAGATGGCTATCTGTAAACCAGCATGCCTAACAAACAGCCTGGAGGGATGTCAAATAAAGCTGAATCTCAGCAAGACTCATATCTCTATCACGGGAGATGCATAGCCACACCTTGATCTTGCCATCTCCCAAGTTCTTCACCTCAGGACTTAACTACTGTAACTCATACTTGACTGGTCTTCCATGACTGAAGACTTATTTCTTCAATAAGTGCTTTAAGAAACATAAATTATGTAGAGGATGGCACAGTGACCCAAAGGGTACCATTACTAGGGTCCCAGGATTGACCCTGAGCTAAGTACTATTTGTATGGAGTTCTTACGTTCATGCTGATTTTGTCTGGGTTCTCTGGTTTCCTCGGACCTCCCAAAACCATGGTGGTCGGTGGATTGGCTGCTCTAGATAGCTGAATGTGTGTGCATGGTGCCCTGTGATGGATTGATGTCTGGGGTGTATTCCGACTTCGTCTCCATTGTTCCCAGGATAGGCTCCGGATCCGTGAAGGCCCCGTCCAGAAAAAAAAGAAACAGTTTATGTGAATACCAATCTTCACAACGTAAGATAAAAGTATAAGTACATAGTAAGTGATGGCTACTTTTATTGTCAACTCTATATAACCCTACGACAGTTCATAAATTATACAAGTGATTTATCTTGTTCAGTCCAGTTGAGTAGAATATGAAACTATTTGTTTTTCAGTCAGATGAGATTCTTATGTAACTCCATCTATTGGTCATCGCATCTGTCAGATTTATGTCTCAGACTTGCCATCTGGTTCTCGGCATGAAGTTTTGTCTATCACCAGCAGGTAATAAAGATGAGTCTGATTAACCACTGCATATGCAGTATGGCTGTAAAACGGCATGGAGAAAGAAATGCCAGCTCATCTTTTGCATAACGATGAGCCCCGAAGTATCTGCAGGGAACAGATGTAAAAGTTCTAGTTTGATGAAGGTCTCTGATTCCAGGCCAACAGTCTAGTCACAATGGAGAGAATGTGTTATTTATTTCACAGAACCTAATTAATCGATAAATCATCAGGCAATTATGTCATACCAACATAGCCATGCATGCAAAAAAGGACAAAATCTCAGGAAATTAACCAAATAAGAACCATGAAAAACACGATTGAGTCCCTGTCCACACAGATACATACTTTTGGCCTCCTGTCCACATTAAAAACATTTTAGAAAATTACTTTTTGCAAATGCCCTCAAAGGTAGAGAAATTCAAAAACATTTTGGAAAATTGTATTACTTTCTTTATGCTAGTAATGAATTTTTTTTTTTGCATCCTAATGCAGAGGCATCTGAATATAATATGTTGGGGTGAAACTGCATTTTGAACTGAGATTTAAGACCTGGTTGAACATTTTGTATCCAGATGTAACTTTAAGCAACAGTTGTACCCCACTGTAAGTCAACACATATAAATCATTGTGATTGTCATTTTTTGGTTAAGAGCTTTTGTCCATGTTGGTGTTTTCCGCATTTCATCTACCACTCAATGCGCGTCCTCTTGGCACGGTACTCTTCTGTGGGATTGGACCAGATGGGCTAGCCTTGGCTCCCCACAAGCATCAATCAGCCTTGTGGCTCCCATGACCCGGGAACACCCCATAAGACCTGCCGTTTTGGAGATTCTCTGACCCAGTCATCTAGCCATCACGATTTGGTCCTGGTGAAAGTCGCTCAGATCCTTACGCTTGCCGATTTTTCCTGCTTCCAACACATCAACTTCGAGAACTGACTCTTCACTTCCTGCCTGATATATCCCACCCCTTGACAGGTGAGATAATCAAACCTGACCTGTCAGTGGTTTTAATGTTATGCCTGATCGGTGTAAGTTTCAAAAATATCCATATACATGTGGACTAGGGATGTAAGCAGTGCTACTATCTGTATCTGTTTAGTGCTCCATATAGCCATACCTATATTCAGTTAGACCTGAAGTGGGTGTTGCCTACACCAGAAGGGTTTCTTTACTTCCTTCCTTCTTTGATTCCTTTGAATTAAATTTGAACCCTACTACTATACTGTCAACATTTTGGCTCTTACAGTTCCTCACCATCAGCTACATTACTCGTGTTCATACAATAAACAGATTCTAAATGAATTTATAATTTAAAAAAATTTTTGTACCCGCGGCTGTGGCTGTCTTGGATAAATCGACCTTTTCAGCCTAAGTCAAAAACTTCAGAGACAGAGAGTTTAGTAGATGTCAAAAAGTAAATAAACTTTATTGAAACAATAAAGTGTGACAGTCTGCAGAAAGTCCAAATTACGCAAACACACACACGGCCCTTTTTATACCTTTCTCCACAGCGTAATCATTGTAGGTGGGGTTTTGCCTTTCCTCATTAAAAAGAGAACAATCTTCTTTGCCAGTCCTGACCTTGATCCACACTCCCTTTTTTTTTAGGCCTCATCCTAACTCTTTAATTGGTATCTGGCCTCAAAGTTATCTGCTTCTGTGGAGGAAGATACCGTCTGGTACAGAAAGAACAATTATTGTATTATTGTACATTAAGACACAGAATTTCCAACTCAATCCACACTCAGAATATAACTTGATCAAACATTGTTCTATGGGTTTAGATGATGCTTCTAACTATTGATTATACATATAGATTATGCTTTTTAACTAATATTAATTATTCGATTATGCTTAAGTAATAACTCTAAATGTTGGGTATACATATTGAATACACTTCCTTAACATATCCAAATGTTAGTTACGCACGTTGATTACATTCAGAAATATTTTCTCTATGGCTCGGGTGGTAGAGCGGGTTGTCCACTAATCGTAGGGTTGGCGAAGTCTCAAAGTGTCCTTGGGCAAGACACTGAACCCCAAATTTGCTCCTGATGGCAAGCTAGCGCCTTGCATGGCAGCTCTGCTACCATTGGTGTGTGTGTGAATGGGTGAATGAATTTAGCTTCGTTTCTGTAACTAGTAGCCTAATTTAAACCACCACAACCCGATCAGGCATTTACTAAGGATGCAGTAAATGCATTGCACAGCATTAAAATGAATGTGGTCTTTATTTCTCCTGCAAGATTCATAAGAACGTTTGTGGCCACATTACAGTAAGAACCTCTTGCATGCTTTACTTTTTTTTTTTTGTTGCATTCCACGTCTCAACCAGATGCCCTGTAAACCTTTCCAGCAACCTATCTTAATAAAACATTGTACCCTGTTCAATTTGAATAACGTATACATATTCGGTTACATCCCTAGTGTGGCCAGGTTGTGAGTCTCGTATATTGAGTAAAACAGAGAAATGGTTCCCATGCAGTACTAAAAGACAGCACGATGAGACAAGACCGTACAGTAGCACAGGACTGTGCTTGTACTAGCGTGCAGTGCTGTACTCAAGCTCCTGTATTTAGCATTAAAAAGATTTGCGGTTTGTCTTAATGTCCATAAAATGAAAGCACCCTACAGATGGGAAGCTGCGTAGACTAATAACTGGAGCAATTGAAACAAACCAAGCACTGAAAAAAAAAAATAAAAATGCAGTGACAACGCAGACAAGACGTTGCAATGACTCACTGGATTTTGACAAAGGCCTGACAGAAGCAGGAAATATTTATAGATTTTCTTAATGATGGGAATATGGAGGATATGTCTGAGTGCACAGGGAGGACACATCCATGAGGGTAGGACACATTTCTGTTTCAAACACATATTATAGCCTCTGGAATTTTTTTTTTTATCCTGGATGTCACTGTCTTTGGCTTACAGAAAAAGAAAGACAGAAATAAGCATTGGATTTTCACTCTTTTATTTCACTGTATAGATTTCACAGCTCACAGTCATATCGGTGGGTGTAAACAGTCATCGTACTGTTTTCAGTGCTGATATAGCTTCGTGTGGTGAGTCATATACTGCCGAAATGAATACCCTTAATCCATGAGCACCCTGTATTATGGTGCCATCAAACATCATTGTAACCAATCAGATGGGACAATAATTGAGAATAGTTTGTTTTTTTGTTTGTTTGTTTGTTTTTTTTTGAGAGAGAGAGAGAGAAAACGAAAGTATTTAGCAGTTGGTTATATAACATTATATAATATATTTATCATTTTACTCAATAAAACTCTTGCAGTGTACATATAAACAATATAAACCTGACACTAAAGTATCAAGCGTGACTAAAAATCAAAGTTTAGTGTCATACATATACAGTACCTTATATAGGTATATATAGCATGTAAGGTTCAATAAAATATAAAAACATATCTAGCTCTAAAATCAGGTTCTGAATACACAGCCCCCTCCAAAACTATTGAAACATCAAGGCCAATTCAATTATCTGTGCTATTACACCAAAGACATTTGGGTTTGAGATCGAAAGATTGATATGAGACAGGAGTTTAGAATTTCAGCTTTTAATTCCTGGTGTTTACATCAAGATGTGGTAAACAACATAAAACGTAGAACCTTTTACAGCAGACCACCCAATTTCTAGGTGACCAAAAAGTATAGGAGAAGAAAAGTCTTGATGTAAATTAAAGTAAATAACACTTGCTATTTTGGTGCATATACCTTGCTTGCATAACTACATCAAGCCTGTGACTCACTGACATAAGGCAGCCAAATTGTTGGTTTCTTCCTTTGTGATGCTTTTCCAGACTTTTACCACAGCCGCGTTCAGTTGTCAGGTTGTTTTGAAGTGTTTCTCCCGTCAGTCTCCTCTTCAGGAGGTGAAATGCTGCTCAGTTGAGTTAAGGATAATGGTGCATGATAAATGTCCTACCGATTAGTTTTCATTAAGTTCCTACACCACATGCAAAGCTCTTCTCCTTCCAAAAAAAAAAAAGAAGCACATATATGCACATCTATGTAAATGCATTTAGACAAATCATAAGGATTTCTCATGCGTACGTAAGCATCCGTTTTTCTCATCCGTTCTTCAGATTTTTCTAAAAGTCTCCCACCTGGCCAGCTACTTCTCCCACATTGTTTCCAGTTTGTTAATAATGTAAAGCAGCTGCGTTGAAGTCAATTAGCTGTGAACCATACATTAATAATGAACTACGGGAGCAGACACGAGCAGAACCAAAATAATTCTGTTTGAGGATGATGGCTAAATATCTACAGCTGTTGTGGAGCAGATCTGCAGGGAGGTTGTCCGCGAAGAGAATACTTTAACACTCCTTTAGATTTTCATCCTCAATATGTTATTTGTCACTGGGTGTGTTGACTTTTTAAAGATGAGGGTAAAGGAGGATTGGTGTGTCTGTAGGTGAACTGTCATTTAAAGCAGTCTTTGATCTTGATCTTTTTTCACAAACATTAGTGGGCCATGCCGCCCCAAATGGGTTATTGTGACCCCGCATCCTTTTCACTCCACAGCAAAAACGTTTACTTTATCTCTCAATTTTGTTCCTTTTGTTCTTTTCTAAATAAAATGTTAGAAATGTAATGCTTTTAAAAGTGACAAATATCCATCCATGAACTTCTGGCTCTATAGTGTAAATATATGTGCAGTATCTTCGTAGAAACAGTTAAACAATATGGTAAATATGGAAAAGCCACTGTATAAAAGGAGGAAGAGTTAATGTGTGTCTATCGTCGCCAACATGCTGCAGTGGCTGAGCTGCATTATTGGAAGATTTAGTGCACATGGTGCTTAGGAGCTGTTCCTACACAGTTTAAATCAATTCCCTGTGTAATTTGTTACTATAGAAATGATAACGTATTAGAATGAGTGCGTTAATATAAACCTAAAACGCCTAATGACTAATTAGAATAGAGAATTCAACAGCGCTGTGGTACAATTCATAGTAGTTACTGAATAATGAATTGAAATGAAGCCTTTCTGGTTGTAAATTTGTTTTTAAGCCCCTGCAGGAAGCCTTTCCATTTTTTATTTATTTTTTGCCTTTTAGCGTTCAGTTTCATACACTTTCACCCAGGGAGGAGGTGGGAATTGAACCCTAATCCTGGAGGTGCGGGGAAAACATGCTAAACACTAAGCCACCATTGGACACAATGCCACAGAGATGAACTCTGTGAAAGAAACCAAAAGAGTCATTTGAAAATTCAATTCACCTTGTACTATATTGAAAACACGTTATTAACATTGTTTGATGTTTTACTGTGAATTTCATTTCGTTTTTTGAAAATATACGCTCATTTCAAATCTGATGACTGCAGCACACTCCAAAAAAGTTGGGACAGTCGACTGTTTACCACTGTGTAACAGCGCCTTTTCTTTTAATTACACTTATTAAGTGTTTGGGCGCTGAGTGAAGACATCAGTTGGTTACGTTTAGTGCTTCATAATGTGCCACACCAATCAGAGACAGGTCAGGACTGCAGGCAGGCCATGTTACCACCCACATTCTCTGCTTACCAGCCATGCGCTTGTAATCTGGGCAGAATGTGGTTTGGATGGCAGCATATGTTGCTCTAAAATGTGTACATATCTTTCTGCATTAATGCCGCCCTCACAGATGTACAAGTTACCCATACAATGGGCGCTGACACACGCCCATACCGTGACAGATGCTGGATTTTGGACCTGACGCTGATAACAGCTCGGATGGTCCTTTTCCTCTTTGGCCCGGAGAACACGACGGCTCTTTTTTCCAAAAACTATTTGAAATGTCGACTCGTCGGATCACAAAACATGATCCCGTGTGCTACTGTCCATCTCAGATGAGACCGAGCCCAGAGAAGTCGGCGGCGCTTCTGGACGGTGTTGATGTACGGCTTCTGCTTTGCATAGTAAAGCCTTAACTTGCATCTGTGGATGTAGCGGCGAAAGATGTTGCTGACAATGGTTTACCAAAGTATACCAGATGTCAGGATATCCATTACATCCTGACCCATGTCAGGATCTCCATTACAGACTCATGACGGTTTTTAAGACAGTGACGTCTGAGGAATCGGAGATCACACGCATTCAGAAGTCGGCCTTGCCCTTTACGCACCAAGATTTGACCGGATTCCTTGAATCTTTTAAATAATTTGTGCACTGTAGGAGGTGAAATGCCTACCAAATTGAAGGTGAAAATCCTACAGGTTTGTCTTTGGGAAATGTTGTTCTCAAAGTGTTGGATTATTCGCCGACTCATCTGTCGGCAGATCGGCGAGCCTCGACCCGTCCTCGCTCTTGAAGGACTGGGCCTTTTTTTGGAGGCTCCTTATATACTCTGATTAGACGATTCCCTCACCTGTTTCACATCACCTTCTTATTTCAACTCGTCACATCGCTATTAGTCCTAAACTGCCCCTGTCCCGACTTTTTTTGGAACATGTTTCATGCATCAATTACAAAATAAAGGTTTACCTTCAAAAAACTATGCAGCTGATTAGATAAAACATCAAATACCTCGTCTTTAAATACAAGTACATTTACAAATCACTCCGCTTTGTTTTCATTAGAATTTTCCATACTGTCCCAACCTTTTCAGAATTCGGGGTTACATTATAAAAGGAATGTTTTTTTTCCTGAACGATGCTGTTTAGAAGCCACATTTCTATTACAGTGATGATACTCAGCTCATTTTGACTTGAATGTGAATCGGAAAGATTTTCCCTTTTCCACGTAGTTCTTGGATCCCAGATTATGAACCTGGTGGATTTTATCGATCATAACTGACATAACGAGCAGACTGAGGATTTTACAATAACCGTTAAGTACAGTAACTCGGGCCAACAGGATAAAATGCTACTAAATAGTGGAAGATTTCTGGGTATTTTTTTTTTGTTCACAGCTAATTAGTACCAAATTTTTCAACCCCTGACATCATTATTCTGGATCAGATCAGTGTCATTTCTTAATAAGCCGCCCAGCTGAGGGTGATGTTAAGAGGGGATATACCAGTGTTCACCCCCTAGATGTCCTTGTTCAGCTAGTGATTTTGAAACAGCTCTCTATTTCCTGTTGCAAGGCTTTGTGCGGTGAAGTGATTTGTTTGGCTTTATATACTGTCTGCTCAATGACAAAACAAGTTAGTTACAGTTTATGGGAACCTAATAGGGTAAAAAAAATAAAAAAAGGAGAAAATATACTGTAGCATAAAAATAGCCTAAGATGCCTCAGATGTTCGTTGTATATTTGAAGTTATTTATCAGCTGGATCAGAAAGCATCATTTTTATATCACACAACAAGCTGATAAAAAAGTAATCAAAAAATAGAAAGGTCCTTAAAATGGCAGCCGGGGTTCAAGCAAGGGAAAGTGGACTAGGGCGCATTAAATACATGACTGTAATGCCAATAGTGACCAGGTGGAACGGAAGGGTATTTTTGACAAAAGGGTATTTTGGAAAACTGACATTAGAAGGCATTTGAAAAATTAAATATTTTTTTGGATAGATTAATAAATAGTTTTCTCTGCTGTCTTTTCTTTCTTCAGAGAAAGAAAACACTTCAGATTTGAGCAAACGTGTCTGGGTTAAGTTGAAGTGTAACGCGATGTCAAGTCATCTTACTGTCATTTAGTGACGTCGGTTTAAGCCGATAAAGTAAAGATGGAGATGGAAATTCAAAGCGGAAGCGGAAAGGGGAATTTGATGAAAAAACGCTCCGAAAGCGCAGGTAGAGTGTTAACTGTGGGCAGTCATACAAAGTTTGAATGCACCACAATGGCTGAGAGAATGTAAATCAAAACACTGCATGCATAACTTAGCTGAATCTAAAAACAAACAAACAAACAAAAAACCCAAAGCTTTTTTCCATAGTAAATGCTTCATATTTGTATTCTGTAGCTCTCCTAGGCCACGCATATCAGGAAAATTCCATTCTTAGGCTCTCTGTCATGCATGCTTTTCCTTTGCTGCTCTACAAACCGAATTTTACAATGCAAAATATGTAATATGTGCACCGTTTGGATCTATGAATCACAACGATGAGGACTTGTCATGAATGCCTGCAACTGCTTTTAGAGAAAGAGAGAGAAAGAGAGAGGGAAAAATATCAGGCTTTGGCAGAGAGAGAGAGAGAGAGAGAGAGAGAGAGAGAGAGAGAGAGAGAGAGAGAGAGAGAGAGAGATGAGGCTTTGGCAGGGAGAGAGAGAGAGAGAATATGTGGGCGTTATATGAAAGTATATAAATAAATATAGTTCCAAATATTGAGCTGGCAGACGCAGTATCTCCAGAGTTACAATAAAATATAATGAAATAAAGAAGGGAAAGGGGGAATCTGACTTCTCAATAAAGCTGCTTTCTTTGTAAGCAGGAGGTGAGAGCAGCCATTTCCTGCTAATTCAGCTTTAATAGTGCCCATGCTGCTCTTTTCTACTTTATTTAAAAATTACACACTGACCCGGATTATTTAATTACAAATACACACAACACACAGTTTACAATAGTGATGTTAATATCTCTATTTTAACATTTTGAGATACTTTTTCTACCATGGTGGACAGATATCAGTGAAGAATGATACAAATAGCTTTGAAATTTTACCATACAATGCAGAAATGACACATTAATAATGTGGACAATCTACACCATGCAAATTTCTTTATTTTAAACACTGTAGGTGCGCACATGTCTGATGACTTCACCTGGTCTCAAAACATCATGTCCCTAGCCAAAAAGCAGCGTCTCTATCAGTCTCCTCTCCACATCCTGCACTGACTGACGAGAGACATACTTCCCCCTCCTCATTCTCACCACGTTGTACCACGGTGTCGTTGTGAGTGTCCTGACCAGCTGCATCACTAGAACGCCGGCGTATCAGACCGCAAGTCCCTGCCTCAGTAAAGCCACCAGTGTATTGTGTATCACCTCCCACCCATTCCGTAAACTCTTTATATCTCAGCCACTTGGGAAGAAGATACAAAAGTATCCAGAACAGGTTGACAAGATTTCACAAGCTGTCAACTGCCTCCCATCCACATACCCCTATGTCATGCACTGTACACTTTACTCATTACTCACACTGTCCTGTGGACTATTCATACATCAGAAAATATTCATTATCATACCATATTGTTACTCAATCACCTATAGCATTTTTGATCTCATATATACTGTAGGAACATTACAATAGATGTTTTACACATAAGACTCAGGGAGTAGGTTGTATTTATTGGGTATTACTAATTGTACCGGGTCTACTTGCACAGCCAGTATTTATTGTCTTTTATATTGTCTATTTGCACTGGGACGTTTATGTGTCGTCCAGTGATTATCTTGTTCCGCACTGTTGTCACAACACTTTTTCGTTCTTGTCACGTCTTCGGCAGAATTAGCGTCCAATCCAACTACATCTCCCAAGAGACAGTGCTGCCTACAAACATGGCTGTCAAGGAATCTCAACTCACATCCTCAAGCTCACCTGATTACTGATCACACCTGGACTCAATCACACAAACTCATTATATAAAGCACTCTCAAGCACGCAGTCAACGCGAAGTATTGCTCAGTGCAGCCTTGTCTCCTGACGTCCCAAGCCTCGTTGTTTATGATTGTTTATCTGGATATGATCTGTGTTTGTCTCCTGATTTCTAAGCCTGGTGACCTGACTTGTTTTTCCCGTTTGTTAATTGCCTGAGCACTTCCTGTTTATAATGATTTTGACTTGCGACCATCTGTTCTGTATAGACAGTTCTACTATATTGCACTTATATACGGCTAGAATATAAAGTGCTCTATTACTAATTGCTTAAGTACATATTGGTTCTCTAGAAACTAAGATTTTCACATTTGTTTTTTTTGTAGACAGTGGTACAGTATGTGTCAACTTGGTTACAGTCATTGGCAAGATTTTAAAAGTAAATAGTCATGTAGTTTAAGGGCATTTTGGATACCAATTCCTCAATTTGGGGGTATAGTGGCTATGTGATTAGCACATTTCAAGGGTTGAGGGTTCGAATTCTGCCTCTGCTGTGTGTGCAGGGGGTGTCCAGGGAGCCGGCCTTGTACCTGATGCTCCCTGGGATGGGCGCCAGGTTCCCCGTGACCCTGAAGGATAAGCAGTATAGAAAATGGATAGATGGATGGATGGATGGATGGATGGATGGATGAATGCACTCTAAAAACAATAATAGAAAAATATGCTTAAAAAGTATTCCGTACGATGCAAGGGCATATTAATATCAAAGATTTTCAATCTATAAATATATATATTATTTGTACTAAAGAACAGTTTTATCTTCTAACCTGGAGAAAATTGTCCAGTTTGGGTAGTATGACCTTTTTAAAGTAAGCAAGTATTTCTGACAGTAGAGGTTATGTCAAAATTCAGACTAGCCCTGAGCTAAATGACAAAACCCAATGTTCTTCTGAATATTTCATTTAGAAGTACCAATTTCCACAAGTGAACATTATGCAGATGCACTTAGGAAGAAAAGTACTTCTTGAATTAGGCAGGTGTGTCAGATCTTGAGGTGAGTGACAGCTAAAGAAAAATGCTGCAGAGAGAAAAATGATTAGATGTGTTTCTCCTGAAAGACTTAAATCAATTTCCATAATTTGTTCCAAAGCGGCCTTCCTGCTTCATGCGCTCATTATCTGGAATTACTCGGAATAGAAGGTGAACTGAGTTATTTGGGCCATTTTATCTGCACTTTTACCTTTCAGTCTTAGACCTGCTCATTGACGTGGAGTAAATGTACAATGGAAATGTCATTCTGAGAATCTTAGATGTTTATTAACCCTTCACAAGGTTTGGCAGTAATGCATGGCATACAGATTACAGATATATATATATATATATATATATATATATATATATATATATATATATATATATATATATATATATACGTAAATACATACACACTTAGACTCACACCTGCTGTCTAGTGGATAATTTAATCTTTTTAATCTATTAGATGTACATAAGATACTTTGGTTTGTTTAGTGGAGGTAGGTGGACCAGGTTTTTTTTGGCTGAACTGCACTAGTGCAGCGAGTCAGGATAAGACTAATTTAAATAATAGGCCATTTAAATGTGGCTTGTCTGAAAGCGACTCCCAGTAACATTTCAAAATATTAGCAGACAAACTCCGTTTTCAATATTTCTAATATTAATTTGTAAAATAAAAAAAATTCTCTCGCAACACCATTTGTAAATCAGGCGACATGGGGTATTTGGTAGTTTGGGAACCCCTGGATGACTGTATTATTTAATTTAACTAGTTAGCCTTTAGGTACGATTTTATCACTGCAAGTCACCAGTCGCTGTACTATGAAGTCACCAGTAGGTGTTCCTACTATTGGTTGCCTTAGTAACATGGGTGGTGCAAGTAGCATACTACTTTTGACAACAAATCAGTTTTCTTGCCAGTAAAATGAATCATTCTGGAGGGAGAGTGTTTGTATATAAAATTCACCAGTGGGCATCTTATCCTACAAGATGAAGAAGAAGCAGTGTGTGCTTTTTGCCATCTATCTGTGGCGAACACACAAGTGCCGATTAGCTTAGCTTAGCTTATGAACATGTAAGCCACGACCTCAATGTTTCCTGGGTGAAATGACCAGCTTGGCACCGCTCAGATTGGCCTCAGATCCTCTCTCCTTCTGCTAGCAAGCACGGAAGGATACTCATCAAGTGCGCCCTACTGTCTTTACTCCCATTGGTAGTTGCTGCACCAAGTTGTTCCACATTTGCATGAACTTTTCTCATCTTTGTCGCGTCGCTGGATACGGTCATCTAATTGAAAACGGTCGCTGTCGCTGGAAGTCGCCAGCTCTCATTGAAAACGAATAATCTCCAGCCGCCCTTGCTAGTGTGAACACAGGGTAACGTGGCACATTCGATCCCCCGTATATGTACCCGATCGCTTTCTCTGTCCCTGAGCAGTCAGCGGAGCTTGTGTATTCATGAACGGAGCAAAGCCAAAGTTGAACAGAAAGCAGCAAGCAAGCAAGCTGGAAAGTCCTGGAGAGCTGGAAAAAAGAAAAGAAAAAAGTTTACGTTACTGACTGCGTGCTCAGGTGTGCTCTTACCCTGAGGTGTTCTCTAAGCAGCCTTGCCTTGTGCTGAGAGTGTTACAATAATGATGTTTCTTGGTTGAAGATTTCTCATGTTTTTTTTAAAGGTGTGCCTCATGGAGTTTGATGCTTAACTTCAGGCTATATGCTTCCCTTACTTATTAGTCTTGTAGCTCAGTGTAAATCTAAAGGTTCAAACATCAAACAGCAAACATGTCTTCGCTGATGGCGTACATTTAGGGTAAAAGGATGCAGTACATCAGCACACAATCTAATTTTTAGCTGAATCCAGGAAACACCACAAATCCTCATTTATTTATTGGTGTGTATTTATACCCACGCATTCACAACCTTTGTGAGGTTTTGCTTTTCCAGGGTGCGTTTCTACGAATTGTTCTCTCTCTTTGTTATTCCTGGTTTTTCACTTTTTTTCCCTTTTGATTTTTGATTGCTCTGCATTGCTCCGCTTGCCTGATATTCGACCCATACCCGCTTGACAAGTTTGTCTGCTGATTTGGATTGTTAATAAATGGCACGTACTTCCATCTCCCTCTGGCTCATAGCAGCTGAACTATTCGTTTGAACCGCTGTCTCTTCTGGAATATTCCTCATATTTAACAGCTTTATTTATTAGAGGAAAAAAAAACAGCCGAACAAACATAAAATAACACAAATGTTACGAAGTAAACAGTTCAAGCTACCTGCACAAACAGGAACTGCTGTTAAACAGTACGTTTGATATGCAAATCTCATGCTAACGATTTTAGCAAGTCAGAAGGGTTTTATTTACATTTGATATGAATAATATTGTAATGAACGTGATTAATTGGCCTTAACCATTCAGAACACATCAGAGCAGGAACAGTATGGGATTAAGTTTGTGCGAAAAGTATTGGATGTAACATTTTCAAGAAATGAATAAAAAAATACACAGTGAGAAAGAAGAAGAAAAGAAAAACACTCGGAAATTGAAAACAATGAACTCAGTGGGAAAAAATGTAACACGGTCTTCAAATAAACATCATTTTTTGTTAACAGCTTTCCGTGCTTCGTGTTCCCGAATCACGGTTTATGAATGCACTGCCAGAGTTTTTGTTTATGCTCCGCAAGTTTATGTTAGCTATTCAGGTACAAATCTCACATGTGGGCAGGGCTTAACAGCAATTTACTCTCACTGACTAGTGAAATTTGGATTGAAATCTCGAGCGTCGAGCTGAGGATGACAATGACGATTACGACGACGACAACAACAGCGACAACGATGTCCTGTGCTGCTCCATCTCGAATATGAGACTACCCAAACCTCAAATATGACTTCATTTCCACTTCAAAGTACAAACACTATTACTATACAATGAACGGCCTCCAGAGCAATACTCAATATTTATGACACTGAAGTCTCTACTTCCTGGTCAGGGAGCCATTGATCCAAATCTCACTAGCCACTGAGAGTAAATCGCTGTTAAGCCCAGCACACATAAGATCCGTGCCTAAATGGTGAAAATAAAACGTTTCGAAAACGATTAAAGAAGAATGCTGTTTATTTGAAGCCCATGTTCAGTACACTGTTTCAGAGAGTTTTTCTTTTCTTTCTCATTGTATATTTTTTGCTCTGTTTCTTGAAGTTACGTTCAATACTTTTGGCACAAATTTTATTCCACAGAACTAGAGCTTATTCATTTATATCTGTTATTAAAGTGTGCTGTTAACGTTAAATATTTGTGAGGTTTTTAATATTCGATTTATATCAGGTGGGTATGCATGAAAAATTTACTCATTCATCCAATTTATCCTGGTCTTTCTTGTCACGGGGCCGAAGCTTATTCCAGGAACATGGTGGGAATAGTTGGGACGCCACTCCATCTGCATGCAACGTCTTTGATAGTGATCTAACTGAATACGAATACATTATTTGGATTGAACAGATATGTTCTAACATATTCAAATACAGATATGAATTTGAGGCGCTCTATTTTTTTGTTTGTTTGTTTTTAGAAAGCTTGTCAGAAGGGTTCACCGAGCATCTCATTGCACATTGGGATTGGGATCCCGTGGGGCACGACAACAAAACAAAGAAGACTCGGAAGGATTTACTTTACCTTTACAGATATAAAGCTCAAATAAAGACCGTGTTTGTTAACATGAATACGTAGCACTTACTGTCCGGTCAGGGTTGCAATGCTTTACATTAGGCTACTAGTTTATTTTATACAGTATTTTTGGAAATAGAACTAACCAAATTTAATATAAAATTTCACAGGTCTCATCGTGCAGGAACCGTCAGCCAAAATTCACAAACCAATCTGACAGTGCTGGCATTTTTATCTCTATTTTTCCCCAACCTTTTTAAAAAATTGTTTCTGGGTTCATACTGTAGCTGTAGCTTTTTTTTTAATTATTATTATTATTATTTAATTTATTATTTAATTAAAAACATAACAAAACAAACAAAAACCCCTCCACTAAACCTTCCAGGTTAGTCCACATCCACTGAAGATTTAAATCGGAATAAAAATGCAGATATTTGAAGCACTAACCAGATACAGATAACATTGCCTAGCCACAGTTGATGTGCTGATTGATTGGTTTCATGAACAATTCTGGGGGGAAAAAAAGCTGCTATAAGCTCACATCATCAAAAAAAAATCACCAGCCAAAAACACACTGGCTGTGTCTCAAACCATATATCATACGCTATATTCTCACACTATATACAATGGCTAGGACACGTCTATACGGTAGCTGGGTTTTTGTACAGTAGTAATGTTTTGTAAGTAGACGTGACAGATCAGCATGTGGTACCTCACATCACTGCGCCGCTGCTTTAATCTTTTCTCTTCTAATTTGCATCTGTAGAGTAGTGCGGCCATGGAGATTTGCTCAGTGTGTCGATCATTTTAAAATAAATTCAAACCGCTCGTTCTTTCATGGCTCCGCCCATTCCAATGTGTGGAGTGTCCTAGCACATCATCTGGAGATTAATAGCTTCACGGTGTGAACATACCGCCTGCATCAAAAGTATGTGCTTTGATACATATTATTGGAGAGATCTGAACACACACACACACACACACACGCACGCTACGTTATAGTTCATTCCAAACACTCTTTTTCTATTCCGCTGAGAAATTCGTACGTGGTTGATGTTATTGTATTTTGAACAGCCCCTCCCTCAAGCCTGTTCCTAATCCACTGCAATTTTTCCTACAAATTTTATGCAAATGGTTAACAATTTGAGATCATTTTGCTTTCACTGCATCTTCTGTAAAGGTCTATATAATCAACTAACATGACTGAATAGTGAGAACAGTTACTTTTTAATGCTTAACCATTAATGATTGGTTTACGGCTATATAATCATCATAGCATCAGTAAGGGATAATCCACGGCTAGGTGTGCATTAGACAATTTTAATGCACGATGCGGAGGCGAAGAGCGGCGCATTAAGTGCATTAAAATTGTGTAACGCGCACCTAGCCGTGGATTATCTCTCTTATACCACGGTCACTTGCCAGCATTCACGAGTTAAAGCTGTCACTGATGTTTGCGGTGCGAAATTTGACGAAAGGATTAAAAATAGCTGTTAATTTTCCTTAGTTATTTTATTTACAGGCCATTGGATCTAGAATTCTGCCCCCTCTAAATCAGACACAGAGACAATGTAGTGCAATAAGATTACATTTATTGGATTGAATTATAAAAAGTAGTGTGTGTGAATGACCTTTGTCTGTGCCGCATCTCTACTAATAATGAAGCTGTTCTTTTAACTACTGTATGCAGCTGTACCTGTATGTTACTATGGTTACAACTGTTTATAGGTAGCGTAGTAATTTAGAACGCCGATTAAATTGACTGGAACTACCTGTGCATTATATGGTTTGAAGGCGCACCTTTCAGCCAATCAGAATTGAGTATTCAGACAGATCACGGTATGATACTGTATTTATCATGGCTATATACAGTAATAGTTTATGCACAGATAGTAAATCAATTTAAAGTGATTACTTTTTGAAGTACCATGAATTTTTGAGAATACTTTGCTCACTTCTCCATCCAACTGCCTTTAATTGTACTATTGATTTTCTTTCTTTATTTAAAAAGCAATATAATCAGTTTGCTAATCAGACCAGAGGTAATTTGTTTGTTTGTTTGTTTGTTTGTTTGTTTGTTTTTAAATCTATGAATGTATGTGAAAAATCTCTAGTTCTGTAGTTAATATCTGGGCTGATGAGCTTCCTTCAGTTAAATAGCTTAAATAAATGCCTGTGATTGCACAAGCCAGAAGATATAGTAACGAAGGCAACATTTTTCATCTTGTGAAAACTAGAGTTGCTGGACTATGACTGTATTTTTCCATATGTTCATCTGCTCTGCTAAAATGTTTTATTAAAAAAAAAAAAAAGGTACTTAGTTACATCGTCTGGAACTAAAATACTGTTGACATCTGTCTCTGACAAGCTCAAATGGTGATATTAAGCCATAACTTTAATCTCTGCCATTTCTATTCAGGTTTTCTTATCAGCAAAAATCAAAATGTCGATAAACACACACACACACACACACACACACACACACACACACACACACACACATTGGTAACTAGATAGAATGTAGGATATATTCCATTCATATTGTATTCCAATAAATTGTCTTTTACCCAGAAACATTGGGAACTGGACAAAGCTTGGCAAAGATCAACTCAAAGGGCACATGATGAGTTACTTTCCACCAGCGCATACATTATGTCGCTTGATGAAAAGTCTCATCACCCTTCAGCCTTAGAGAAATGTGACTCAGTGGCAGCCAGGCAGGGATGGTGGCAGTTTTATTTTAAAACCTGCCTGCAAAGAGAAAGAGGGGGGGAAAAAAAAAGCTCAAGCCAAAGTAAAAAACTCAATTTTTACTTAAAAAAAAAAAAAAAAAAAAAAATCCTCCCAGTGCTGGTATTGTGGCACGTCGTTCACTTTAGCCGGTGTCAGAATTTTGACTTTGCCTTTTCCTTTGTTAATGTGCAGTAAACAACACGGCTGTCTGGGGAGCTTGCATTGTGCGGGACATATTTTTACCTTGGAAAAAAGAAAGAAAAAGAGAGAGCGAGAGAGAGAGTGAGAGAAAGAGAGAGAGAGTGAGAACGAGAGAGAGGAAGTGATTAAAGATGATGCCTTTCACACTCCGCAGTGTGCACAGTGATAAAAGCTGTTATGATTTCGCTTTGACAGGTTAAATCTGGATATCCAGCTAATTGACACCGCCTCAGATTTGTGCTGCCATATCTAAGATATTTGCAAGTTTCATATCGTTAGCGCACATATTTCCTATTCCATATTCCCTGGAGCGATGTGCTGCATACATACCAATGTGCAATGCTTTCACTAAATTTGGCATATATCTCTAAATCGGTATACAAAACCGGTCAGACATGTCCCTTAATTTCTGATGTCATATGATTTCTGCATCTTTAATAATCATAGCAGCATGGAGCAAAAAAAAAAAAAAACAACCAAAAAAAAAAAAAAAAAAAAGGATGCATTTTTTTTTAAAATACAATTTGTCCTGAAAATTGCGTGTTTGATCATGCTGCAAGTGTACAAAGCTGTAATATGAGTTCTGGATTTCATTTTTAGAGAAGGATTCCCTTTAGACAGTGCAAGCTTGGAATAGTTTTCTTTGCTGTGATTCTATCATTTACATTTGACATTTATTTACTTCCTAGGCAGGTTACAACCCAAGCACACCACTGAGCAGTTGAGATTAACTCCTTATTACACACATACACACACACACACACACACTATATATATATATATATATATATATATATATATATATATATATATATATATATATTCAAATAATTTTTATTATTACAGAATAATCTGCTTTAATAATATATTTCATGCTCAACATTTTGGGAAATCTCTTATCATTATACTTCTAACTATGGATAGGTAGGGGCATGTAAAATGTCACGAATGTAGGTCATCTAGAAACTGGGGTTTTTGATTTTAAACATACAATGTGATTTAATATGTTTCTAGTCAATAAGTGAAGTTTATAAGGTTTACAAAGGGCACGAATATTATAATCACACATAAATTGACATATACCGTATTTTCAGATTTGGGAGGGTTACTTTAAAAATGTATTCCGTTACAGTTACAAATTACCTCATAAAAAATGTAATCGGTAACATAATCCAAGTATCACAATATGAAAGTGATGCAATCTGATTATTTCTGGATTCCTTCAAGGTCACATATGTAGATAAAGTCAAGAGGAAAACAATATGATCTAAAATACTATTATTTAGAGCTTATTTTAAAGCTTAATAACATGTTCAATGTTTGGATTTGTTTTAAGAAAAAAAAAAATATATAAATAAAAGAATAAATGATCACCGTCCCTGATGCAGGTAACATTACATCACAAAAGCTACGGTGACCATATTTTGGTTTTCCAAAAAGAGGACACCATAGTGTTACTATGAATGCAGATTTTAATAGACTGAAAAAGACACTATTAGCACTATTAGCATCACATATCTATCTATCTATCTATCTATCTATCTATCTATCTATCTATCTATCTATCTATCTATGTATATATATATATATATATATATATATATATATATATATATATATATATATATATATATATATATATATATATATACATTCCTACATTCTTCTGAATGTCCATGGAATAAAATAAAATATTAGAAGCCATAAGTGTATCATTCACACATTTGAGTAACTATGTAATATGAAGCAATGTGATAACATGAAATTAAAAATGACCTTATATGGCCATGGGCATTGTTTCGACTCATTACAGCTGTCATTTGCTGCTATTGTCAAGCAATTATTTGATGCCGTACATAACAGCGCTTCACCTTCGCGCGCTGGTTTTAAATGAAAAAAAATTATATAATCCTGATATTATTCCCATTTTTAAAATTTTATTATTATTATTATTATTATTATTTTTTTACAAAATGTACCTGTAATCTGATTACTTTGTTTTTTGATGGAACTATAAAGGATTACACTTTTTTTTTTTCCCGTTTTTTAATATCCTGATCCTTCCGTTACTCCCCAAGCCCGTGTTTTTCAGGAAACAAACTTTTCAGCAATATATGACACATGATTGTGCTGCGAGGGCAGAGCTGCTTTGAAGCTGCTATGTTTCAGATAAATAAAATAAAATAAAAATAAAAATAAAACGTGCAAAGTTTAAGGTCAGGTTAACACGGCTAATATAATAATCTGACAAATAAAAACAATAATCCAAATAAGAAACAGTCATGCACATAATTAATTACCGTGTAGTTACCACAAACAAGAATTTTGACAGGTTTTCATGTACTGCGAAAAATAAATAGCCATGACAATACCTCCACCGTTCTTGAATGATGAGCTTGTATGTTTTGGATCATGAGCAGATCCATCCTTTCTCCACACTTTGGCCTTTCCATCACTTTGGTACAGGTTCATTTTGGTTCCAGAACTTTTGTATTTCTTTGTGATTTCCAATCTGGCTTTCCCATTCTTACTGCTGATGAGTGGTTTGCATCTTGTGGTACGGCCTCTGTGTTTCTACACTTGAAGTCTTTTTCGAATGGTGGCTTGTGAAAACTTCCACCCTGCCCTGTAAAGGTTGTTGGTGATGTCACTAACTCTTGTTTTTGGGTTTTTCTTCACAGCTCATGAATTGCTGTTGTGTTTTTACTGTAGGCTGACCTGTTTCATGTCTGGTTGTTAGTACACCAGTGATTTCTTTCTTTTTCAGGACATTCCAAATTGTTGTATTGGCTATGCTTGCCCGATGGCTCTGATAGATTTTCCTCTTTTCTGAGCTTCAAAATGGCTTGCTTTTCTCCCATAGACAGCTCTCTGCTCTTCATGTTGGATTATCCTTTTTAACAACAAATGCAGTCTTCACAGGCAAAACCCAGGCCTCAAACCAAGAGCAGATGTTCAGAGCTCTTAAATCTTTAAACAGTCAATTTAACAGGGCACACCTGTTCAGCAAAAAACACCTGTCAGTTACATGTTCCAATATTTTCGATCGCTTAAAAAAAACAAAGAGGGTGGGTTTAAACAAAAGGTACCATGTTCTAAGTACCATGTTCTAAGTATGAGGAAAATGAAAGCTGAAATTCTGATCTACACATTCACTCTCGCATTCATTTTTTTGATCTCAAACCCAAATGCCTTCGATGTATAGCAAAAACAATAGAATTGGATTTTACGTTTTTGGAGGGGACTGTATATATGTAATTCAAAGCTATACATAAAGGTGTTTGGATAAAACAAACATGAAAGCAAGCTGTTCTTAGCTGTTCTTAAGTAATTCCATCCAATTTTCTAACACTGTATAATTTCAGTGATTTAAAAAAAACAACAACTAATTTTGTTAACTGAAGAAGAGTTCCATTTGGATAAACATGGTGACAGCATCTGGAGTTTAGTCGTAGCATTTATGATTTTTGTCCCTTGGTACAAAGATATGGAGAAAAAGCCTATTCACTGAATGGGAAAGGACACGGGATGTGAAAGTCGTCGTGCATTGGCTCCTAGAAGCAATTATTACATAATTCGTACTCATGAGTCCCAGCTTTGTTAGCCAATAGAAAACAAAGAGGCAGGGCTGTGGTCACTGATTGCTAAAGATATCATTTCATTACTTGGATTACATTCAAAGCGAACATTAGCTACTTGTCACAATCTGACATAGTCACTAGGACATAGACACTAAATGCTGCTCCTTGAAGGTGCATACATTTGCTTCCAATTAACATAGAAATCATGCAAATTGATATTTTTAAGATGGCTACATATGAGCAGCTCAGTTGGAATCTGCAGTTGGATTCTCTCTTTCTGATCGCCAGAATGCTTTGACTCTCAACATCTCTGTCGGTTCTCATATTTTAACTTATAATGTACTGTCTTGAGCTTAGAACCTTAATTTCTGAGCTACTACAGAGACAGTATGAAAATAACTAGCCAGGATTTTGGCCAATATGGCTACTGAGTAGACAGACTTTACTAGAATGACTTTGGCAACTATTACCCTAGACATCAAGTGCTTTGGAAAGTCTTAAAACCGATGACTTTAAGCTGAATTCGGATTTGGGGGAACGATATACAGTAATCGTCTACCACAGTAATGAGCACTTATTTGATATTTGGCTTTTAAGGAACCCTTAATAAAAATAGAACATATTCTAGCTTTTGCTAGCAAGTGTGTTACATTTTGCCAATACTCTTAGCCAAGATCTGCCTACTTGCACAGGTAGAGGCCAAACATATAAAGTGCTGTGAAAAAGTATTTTTTGATTTCTTCTGTTTTTGTGTATATCTCATACTAAATTTGTTTCAGAAATTAAAACAAAATCTAAAATAAAACACAGGCAACCTGAGTAAACACAAAATATTGATTATAACTTATATTATAAATGATAATGTTATTTATTGAAGCACAGAAGTGATACATTTCCAACTGGGCCTGTGTGAAAATGTATTTGCCCCCATAGTTACTAATTCCCCAAATCATGGAACCTGCAATCCTTATGCGATTGAGCTGGACTAGACACAACCAGGCCTGATTACTGCAAACCCTGTTCAATCACATCAACACTTAAATGGAACTTTTTCAACAGCATGAAGTTGGTTAAAAGGTCTTACCCAGTAACACACTATGCCAAAACTGAAGGAAATTCCAGAAACGATGAGGAACAAGGTGATTGAAATAAATCAGTCTGGGAAGGGTTACAAAGCTATTTCAAAGGCCCTGGGACTCCACAGGACCACAGTGAGAGCCGTTATCTCCAAATTGAAAATAACTCCGCATAGTAGTGAACCTTCCCAGAGATGGCCACCCTTCTAAAATTCCTCTAAGAGTACAGTAACCACTCATCCAGCAAGTCACAAAAGAGCCAAGGACAACATCAAAGGACCTACAGGCCTCTCTTGCATCATTAAAGGTTCATGACTCCACTATTGCTGCTCATGCTACATCAGACCAATAACTGCCCTTCTGCATACATGAACTCATAGACTGATATGACTGGCTAGTGTCTTCCTGATTAGCAGGAGAGAGTAACTCCATCCATCCCACTCAGACAGTATGGCCAATTCTGCTTTCTTGACTCCTGGACACAGCATTAAGGCTGTGGATTCAAACTCAAGATCTCCCAATGACTATGACCATTTTTCTAGTGTGCCACTCCAGAGTCACTATATCTTCTTTTGAACAACTCATTCTGTCACATTTTTCAAAGTTTATTTACCTGTGGAAACAGATATACAGAAGTGTAGAGCACCAGACAGACTGCAACCTTCAAGATCCTGAAGCATGTAGCCAGAAAAGTGTACCAAATAGATCAGACACTCATTAGGCAGACCATGGCTGAGACTATTAGCTTAAAACCACTTGTGTTAGCTAATTTGCTAACATATTTGGATGTTTATCTCAAACCTCAGTCCAAAATCAGTGAGTTAATCAGAGCTCTGTCTTCTGGAAAAGCTGAGCTATACAGCTGCTTTTGTGCTTGGCACCGATATGTAACAGATGCCTAAATCTCCTCCACTAAAGTCACAGTTTAAGGCGGAGCTACAGATTCAGCCGTTTTCAGCCTGTAGGTGGAGCAAACACATTTAAAATATGTTTATTCAGAAAATCTGTTTCTTTTTGAAATAATATACTTGTAATGAAATGAATACTTCGCCAGTCTTGTGTGTGAATGGGTATTTATAATTTGCCAAAGAGAATTTGGGTTGATTTACCCTTTAAATATGTCATCGTTATATGTGGTGTGACTGTGGAATCTGAACCTCATGACAGTGTTTGGGAGAAGAGGACTTTTGGCTAATTAAATATGCGAATATTTATAAGGAAGAAGTCTCAGCACCAGCTGTGGATGCTGAAGTTCTCTCCCCCCTGGGAAAGAGTCAAGCTGTTCTGTCTGTCTCTCTCTCTCTCTCTCACTCACACACACACACACACACACACACACACACACACACACACACACACACACACACACACACACACACTCAGTTTCTCTCTTTGTCTCTCTCTCTCTTTCACCAAATTTTTCTTTTCCCCTTCATATTTGCTCAGATGCTCTTTCTTTCCGTTCTCTCTGTTTCTCTTTTTTTCTTATTCTCATTCTTTCATTCTTACTCATTTCTTCCCTCTCTGTCTCCAGACTATGAGTGACATTCTCAAGGACCTTCCATTCAAGCAGAGTTGATGGTATTTGACAAACACTCTATAAAAAGTATGTGTGTGTGTGTTTTATTCTACAATCATACATTCTTACTATAAAGTAAGGGTTATAACCAATTGTTTAGGGCCCCAAAACAGTCGGTGGCTACCGGCTAACCTGTTATTCTCTAATGCAGCGGTTCTTAACCTGGGGACCCCCAGGGGTCACAAAGCGGCAGCGGGGTGGTCACGGGAAAACTAATTTTGAACGAGTGTACACAGAGGTTTGCGTGCGAATTTTTGGATATCCGTGCACACCATATACAGAGATCAACATATCTCTGTGCGGCTGGTTTTTCAGCTCTGGTGTACCTGAAGAACAAGTACAGAGCCAGACTCATATTTGAAGATGTTTTTTCCTCAGACCTACCCAGCATCGCATCCTCTATCGAAGCCCAACCATTCCACTGTGTGAGTAGTCTGAAATATTGAAATTGTTTTATATTATATTCATTTATTTCTATCTAACATCCAGAGACGGTGTGGGGGGTGGGGGGATTGCAAAATATTGCCATTCTTAAAAGTGGCTTGCACTCGCAAAACAGTTAAGAACTGCTGCAGTAAGGCCTGCGGTGCCAGGTTAATGCCTATAATTGCTGGCTAAGAGTGTAATGACTAGTTGTTTTCCTTCCATGAACACGTGACATGAGGACTGCCCAAACCCAGAAAGGTGAAAAGTCTACTCTGTTTACCCTGTACCTATTTTTCCGTTGATATACGGAAATATTTAACCCATTCACACTCACAAAGCAACGATCCATGTGTATCAGATTTTAAAGCAGGTCTTAACAGAGAAGTTGAAATGGTAATCAATGCACAACAAAGAAGGGCAAAAGGTTATTTTTGCCCTCGTTATCCAAAATAAACATGACTGTAGTCAAAATATTGCAAGGCAGACAAAGAAATCTATTTCAAACTCAAGGGAAGGCAGGACTTTGCAAAGTGTTGATGATAACCATGTGCTTGGAGAGTGGCCCCAAGAAGTGGCCATAGAAGAGGTCGTTCTAGTCCCTGGTGAGGAAAGGAAATGTCCTGAACTCTTGTTACACTATAAAGAGATGTAACATGCGAACACTATTGGTGCCAGGTGCTAGAAGTAACCAGTTATTACTATGAATTGATTCTTCCTATTAATTCAGAGTAGAACGCAGACAGTATAATATGTAGCATGATATGCAGAAATCATGCATTTATTAAAACTTTCTTCTGATCAATATTAATTTGAAAAAAAGTATTATGTTAACTAATTACTATTTTTTGCGTACAAAAATAACATGTTTAAAATGAGTGCGAGGTGAAAGAACAATGTGGCTTAGAACCCCTCTCAGTGTTTTATACACAGCCAACACTTGCTGATTCTCACCTGACTCTCTCAGGCATGACCTGTTTGACAGCATGCTTTTTATTTATTTATTTATTTATTTATTTTTATGAAACTAGAGCATAGCAGCATTTACACCCATGCCCCAGCCTCCTGAACCAGGTGTGTGTGTGAGTGTGTGTGTGTGTGTGTTTATTCATGTTTGAGCACTTTGCATTTGCATTCTCGCTCGTGTTTCCCCGCTGTGTATTTTCAGGTTGCTCAATGCTCACCTTCCTGTCTCTTCTCATTACAGGCAGACGTGCAGGGAAGACTTCCCTCAAGGTTTTTTGTTGTTACTGGAAAGAAAAAAAAACAGACATATGCCACTGACATCAGATTACTCAATCTAGACAAAAGTACAGACATTAAAGAAAAGATTCAGGATGTATGTGTGTGTGTGTGTGTGTGTGTGTGAGTGAGAGAGAGAGAGAGAGAGAGAGAGAGAGAGAGAGAGAGAGAGAGAGAGAGAGAGAGAGAGAGACGGTGAAAGATAAGAAGAGAAAGTATGAGACAGAGTCCGTTATTTACACAATATGGACAGATTACTGCCTGAGAGAGAGTCAGTCAGGACTATAGCCCCCCCAACACACAACCCTGTCATCCCCCCTACACACACACACTCCAACACTACTGTCCCATAAATAGTGTGATTATTGTCATTAGATTTGCCAGTCTTAAAGAAGCATTTCCACTCACTGTCACTTCACTGGTAAATGCACATATTCAGCAGGGGCTTGGAAAAGCCGTTCACTAGGTGCAGTATAGAGCAGCAATCTGGAGAAATTTGGAGAGAAAGGGTAACTTGGAACATCGCTGATATATCCAAACACATACATTATTCAGATTGAACAGAATGTGATATGAATACAGATACGAATAGAAGGCACACTATTGAGGTTATTTTTTTTGTTTGTTTTATTTTTTTTTTTTAAGCTCGAAAGAAAGTTTTGCAGAGGAAAAAGCTGACACTAGAGGTATGCATCAGGACCGAGATCCCGCAGGATGCAACAAAAAAGTTGCATGAGGGGGAGGTTTCTATTTTCTTGCCCCTTATACTGCGTTTGACTAACTCTGACTAGGAAAAACCAAAGAAAACACCCCAATCAACTAAGAATTCCTACTTGGAAACTCAGGGAGATCTCCTCAACCCTGAGTTCACAGCATGAACAGTAAAAAAAAGTAGCACTTCCTAACTTTTAAATAAGCTATGCTGTATATACACTATATATGGTCAAAAGTTTGTGGACACCGGACCATCACAGCCATATGTGGTTCTTCCCCAAACTGCTGCCACAAAACTGGATACAAATTATACAAATTATACATGTTGTCTTTGTATGCTGTAACATTATAATTTCCCTTAACTGGAACTAAGTGGCATGACATATTCCAGTATGACAATGTGCCTTTGCACAAAACAAAGTGCATGAAGACATGGTTTGCCAAAGTTGGAGAGAAAGAACTTGAGTGGCCTACACAGAGCCCTGACATCACTAAAGCCTTTGTGGCTGAATCAACACAAATCCCCACAGCCACATTCAAAAATCTAATGGAAAGCCTTCCCAGAATAGTGGAGGATATTATAACAGCAAAAGGGACTAAATCTGGAATGGGATGTTCAACAAGCATATATTTTTATGTGATAATCAGATGTCCACATACTTTTGGCCATGTAGTGTACAAGTATTTACTTTAGATCAATCAGGACACAGCAATGTTTGCTTGTTAAATGTATTTTTATTACTCTGAATGCATAGCTCACGGTTTTAAGGAGGTAAATATACATCAATCATCACAGTTAGCGTTAGCTAGCTAGCTTGCTGCTAACAAAAGACAAACATACAGGTGCCCAAGTTTTTGTGCCACTCTGTAGCTTGAATGTGCAGAGGTCAAAAATGACATAAATTTGAGTTTGACCTTCCTATTTCTGAGGTAAGTTAAACTGAGCATTACATCAAGCTGCTTCCTTTTATTCAGCATTGCAGAAAATTTTTTTATGATATACTACTACCCAGTATTTTCACACAGAAACAGTGCTACATATAAGTCACACATTCAATCCATCTGTGCCAACTTAAGCCAGTTTCAGACTGTGATTATAGTAGCCCCGCGACCCAGTAGGATAAGCGGTATAGAAAATGGATGGATGATTACAGTAGATTATTAAGATTATTACTTATACTGCATGCATAAAATCTTGCCTAAATTCTTTAACAGATAACGTGTTCTCCATGATAGATTATATACCTGTGATAAAAGAAAATATTGTGCGTACAAATCACTATGTTTTGCTTACTGCCAGAACTTCGTCGTCGACTGTCTTTGGTTGTAAAAGCAATAAATTGACCACGGGTGCACATGTGTTCTAAGACCTCCGATCATAACCGGTACTTTAAGAATTCTTATTCTTTTGACAACAAAATCGAGTGTAAACCTGGAATTAATTATAATAAACATAACTAATACCCAAGTATACAACAGCATCTGGGAAACATGACACATGGGAAGAGTCGATATATCAATTAAAACAAGACATAATACAGTGGGACAGTGATTAAACCGCATGTTTGTGTTGGTTCTGATTAACTATACATATCATTATTGTACACTTTACAGCTACAGGATGCACAGTCAGGGTAGCATTATATTATTTTATGTTCTATATTTCCTTTTGTTCTGGATTGCTGGAAAGGAACTTCTCCTCTTTTTTTTCTTACTTGCCGAGTACCAACCAATAACAAAGTCATCACCCTGTGACCATTACCTCATGTGACAAAGCCTGAATGTGTGGCAGATATCAAATAGAAAACCAATTTCAGCACAGTAATAGTAATAAATCAAGTTTTCTTCATTTCAAAAGTCTAAAAATGTCTGTAGTAATTTGTTTTTATTTTTGTGTCCAGCGAACTTAGCTGTTATACAACAAAAACAAAAACAACAACAACAACAACAACAACAGTAACAACAACAATAATATTTAAAGCTGCAAATAGCATTTTCAGGGGCCAAGCACCCAGACTCGGTGCTACAATTGTTGCCTAAGCAATTCACAGGAAAGAAGAGCCATAACTTTAAGCAAAGGGATTCAAGAGTGATATGTAGTTTCACTCATGATGTGTATCTTTTGACCACAAAAATTGGTGGAATTCTCTGACTCTAGGAGACCTAGGAGGTCTAGATGAACAAATAGGCAGCACGGTGACATTGCTGCAGAAGCTGCTACTACTGCTGTACCCTGGAGGAATAGCAAAAATGGAAGTTAAATGTAACATTGTATGCATTTTTAGCATGTTATTGTATCTTTTGACCAGTAAGTGACACTGTTACAAAATTTGTTTATTACCTCAGAACATGGTCCTGAAGCTGCCTACCAAGTCCTATTTGGCGGCTTGACTGTCAGATTTATTGGACCATTACAGGCAAACCATTTAGAGTATTCAAAATTATTTTGATAAATGTTGTGAGGCTTACTCTGAAGATGATGTCTGCCAAATGTGGTGATGATTGGCCAAAATATGTAGGAGGAGTAGTGAAAAAACAAAATCCAAAATGGCATGAAATCTAATAAGGGTGCATTGAACTTGTCTTGACCCTGAGATGCCTTGCTTTTAAATTTTGGACACAGTTCAAAAGTTATGACCATAAACCTATTTCCAAATTAGGCCCAAATTTCACCCGATGGTGGTGCTAGAGTCTTGGCAACACTTGGCCCAATTTTGGTCAGAATGTTACTTAGACCCTCCCCAATCAGTGTGGCAAATTTCGCAACTTTTTACTAGATGTTTCTATGGGCTGTCATAGAAAACCTAGCCAGAAGAAGAAGAAGAAGAAGAAGAAGAAGAAGAAGAAGATAGAGAAGAAGGAGAAGAAGAAGAAACAACAACAACAACAAAACAACAACAGCAATAATAATAATAATAATAATAAAAATAAGAAGAATAGCGGTTTGTTTTCCATATTACTTTATTATTCTTGCTGTTTTCTTTATATATTGTTTATATTGGTATGCAAGTTATGCTAATAAAACTGTACTGAGGTGAATTTAAAGAATTAAGAAACAAGTTGAAATGAAAAAGGTCATCAAAAATGGCTGGTGGATATAAATTTGAAGCAGGAAGGTCATGCTGGTGGTGTCATATTATCCCCATTTTTTATTTCCACTTCCACCTGTATACACACACACACACACACACACACACACACACACACACACACACACACACACTCATCTGCCATCAATAATCGTAAAAGATCATGGCAGAGATTCAAAAAATCATCAGTGAAATAAATAAAACTGCATTACTATAAAATCTAGAGTAAGCAATTGACAGCACTGATGTTCCTTTCATTAAATTTCATAGTTTGAGATTAGCATATTCTATTGACACTGAGCTGCTCTTCAGTTTGAGGAGCATTCTCTCTGCAAGCTGAGCCTCATCCAATTCTCCACTCTCCAGTCATGCTCCTCGCTTTCTTCCGTTCTCTCTCCCTCTCTCCCTTGCCTCTCCATTTCCATAAGAACCCCCCTCATCACACACATACACACACCCACCCACACACACACACACACACACACACACACCATGGCTTAACATGTGCTGTGGCCAATTATCTTTATCCAATCATCAGCTCCCCTAATCATTGATTGATTCCGTGCTAGTGATGGCAGGAGTCGCATGTCAAGGGCTTATTATTTTCTAACTTCTTTTCATTCTTTCATTCATTCATTTTGGTTTCTTCATTATATTGTGTCATGTCAGGGGAGTAATCGTAATCAGAGTCAAAATCACTGAAGTGAGCTGAAGGAGTGTTCATTTCTTTTTGAATTAGTTGAATGCTCGAGTATGTGTTGGTTACTGGTATTTGGTTTTTATTTTAATATTCGGAAGCTTCGTCTTTACCTTTCTACTCCTTATACGGCATAATTACCCCATATAGGCAACATAATAATGATTTCTCCACTCTATGTAGTGCACTGTATTTTAAAATTTTGAGCCATATGGAATTTACTTCCTGTCATGTGACCTAAATTATGTGCTACTGTAGAATTATTATTATTTTTATCCATCCATCCATCCAGTTTCCATACCACTTATCCTGCACAGGGTCACAGGGAGCCTGAAGCCTATCGCAGTGGAGGTGGAGGACATCCTAAATGGGGTGCCATCCCATTGCAGGGTGCACACATGCACACACTATGGACAATTTGGAAATGCCAATCAGATTACAACACATGTCTTTTGACCGGGGGAGCAAACTGGAGTACCAGGCAGAGGCAGCATTTGAATCCCCAACCCCAGAGGTACAAGGCCAATGTGATAACCACTAAGCCACCGTGCCCCTTGTTTTTAAAAATTTTTTTTTATAAATGTAAAATACATATGCTTAAATAAGCAGCTGATGGACAGAACAAAAAACAAAAATATAGCTATAACGTTGGGGGACCAAGCACTTACGTTTTTAGTGTATTATGCTGCACTGTGGCATAGCATGAGCTGCAGCTATGAAAAGATGCAATGGCTCGCTTCTTCACATGTCAAACATGTTTACATACATTTCCTCTGGGTTCTCCTGTTTCCTCCCAACTCCCAAAAATATGCCAGTAGGTGGACTGGTTACGCTAAATTCCCCCTAACTCTAAATGAGCATGTGAATGTGGCATTGGGATAGACTCTGGATCCATCGTGACCCTGATCAGGAAATATCACTCAGTACATTTACACGGACAACAATAATCCAATATTAAGCCGATTAAGAGGATACTCTAATTAAGAAACTAGCATGTAAACAGCAATTTTTTTTATGACCTTAATCCGATTAAAGTCATACTCGAAGTAAACACAAATGGAATTAAGACGTGTGGAGTGTTCCCGTTTTAGTCGCGTTATCGACGTGTATTACAGACACGTACACACCTTAATCACACAATTAACGTCGTGTGGGAGTTTTCACCGCATTTTGTGACGGGACACGTACACACACGGCAGCGCTCGACCGTTTGACGGCAAACAGGAGAGCACGGCTTCGTCAGAAACCGTGTACTTACTTGCTATATAGTAGGCGAAATACATGTGTTTCAGCTCCTATGTAGTAGGCAAGTGTGCGGTTTTGAAGTCTGCAGAAGGCTTCAAGCTGTCGTCTGTTTGCACGTACAGCGTGACAAATAATTAACTGCACCTGAAGCGTTCATAAAATTAAAAATAAAAACACCCAAAACTGTATACGGTACCATAATGAAAACCAACTGTATGTCGATACGTGAAATTCTGGAGGGAACGTCGGACGGCGCGGCGCCGTGACGTAATGACGTGTTCCGTTAATTGAACTATGTTCCATAACATGAAAAACAGGAGCATGAAAGGAGTATTCTAAATGCGACTGATGTAAACACCTTAATCACAATATTGTCTTACTCAGATAAGGTCAAAAATTAGATTACCGCTGTCCATGTGAACGTAGTGAATTTCTCAATTCCTGTAACTGCTGTAGCAGTGGGAATGAAAGAAAACTGTTAGGAATATCATCATTTCCCTCAAACATGTTGATAAATTATACTAGATTGCTAAATTTGCACTGTAATTACACTGTGATCACTGTAATTATATGGGCCCTTCCTCATTGTGTCTCAGCGCTGCCCAAATATTTAGACTCTAGAAAATGAATGCAAAAGTGTAAAGTGTAAAAAATAAGTTTAGCTTATTTTTTTTTTGTGATTTTTAAAAAAAGTTTTACTCCTATGCAAAATCCTAAATAATCACAAAAGCAGGCTTTATAGGCTTTCCAAAAACCACTCTTGAATTATATTCCTTTTCATGGGTGTTAATACTGAATGTATGAAGTAAAGATGGTGTAAAACAAAAAGAAAACCCGGTGTTGATTTTACAGAATGCCGTGCTTCAGAGTCAGAATAAATACATGAAAGAAATCGATTGATTTAATATATTCGTGCTCAGGCACCTCTTGATCCTGCAGTGGCCACTGGGAAATCTGCAGGAGAGACTTTCCAAGGAGAACTGTTATAAATATGGCATTTGATAATCACACTTTTCAAATGCCCATATTGAAAATCTCTTGATATTAAAGTAATCCGGTGTATTATTATGAACATAATAATGTCTCTTCTGGCCAGGGCACACTCGTGTCTCTGTCACATTCAATCAAAATGCAAATGTTTTAGTTCAAAGCCACTTGGTCACTCATGCAGTAACCTTTTAGTCAGATCTGGGAAAAATATTTGCTCCTATTCATCACTGCTAGTATTTTATGAAGATAGTTTATTGAATATTTATATTCAGTGGATTCTCTTGTTCTAAATATCTAAACATGTATTATTTGTCTAACACTGACTGTGACCAATATTGACCCTAAGCTATTTGCTGCCCCAGATGAAATATTACTTGATAATGATAATGTATTTGCTTTTGTATTTTGAGTGCTGCTGTTCATTCTCTGAGCACAGTGTTTGCTCCTCTACTGAACTCAGCTCTGCGGGGTTTGGTTCTCATCTTGCAGCTCAGCTGGTTTTCAGTTTGTTCTGCTTTCCTCACACATGCCTTGCTTGTTATATCACATGGTTACCTTGTGCACAATTTGGACATTTTCACTTAGGGGTGTACTCACTTTTGTTGCCAGCGGTTTAGACATTAATGTCTGTGTGTTGAGTTATTTTGAGGGGACGGCAAATTTACACTGTTACACAAGCTGTACACTCACTACTTTACATTGTAGCAAAGTGTCATTTCTTCAGTGTTGCCACATGAAAAGATATCATCAAATATTTACACAAATGTGAGGGGTGTACTCACTTTTGTGAGATACTGTATAAGTAGGAAACAAGAAACTCAGAATGTATCCTGAAAGTATGAGAAGTATGAAGAAGCATGAGAATTCATTCTACAAATGGTCAAGAAATGTAGGAAAGCAGAAAAATTTGCGGTTTTGGTAAAGTATGTAGTTCCTCCATGACTAAAAAAAAAAGAGTTGGTTGAAAAGCAAGCATGACTCAGACAGTAACCTGAGCTCATGATAAAACTGGGAACCCTGGAGCTGTGAGGTGGAAACACTACCCACTGCTCCACCTTATCACACTGTGTGACTACAGTTAAGCTTTATTTAATTATGTATGAATTTGTTTCAGGATTTTTTTTAGTCAGACCTACATATAAAAATTTGTTATACAAAAGCAGTAAGCAGTGAAAACTAAACTAACTCCATATTTGGTGTGAACAACATTTGCTTTTAAAGTGCACCAGTTCTCTAAGAAAGACTGGCATGTAATTTTATGAGAAAGCTGGCTAGTACGTTCCTGTTGTTGTAGTTGTGTCAATTTCACCTGGTAAAATCAGGTAGCATCCATTATGTTTTTTTTTTTTTTTTTTTAATCTAAAATGTGCTGAAAGTTGACCTAATACCTTCTTGGTGCATCATACATACATTACAGATTTCTCTGTGTCACGTAATTTAATGTAATGAAGATAGAGGACAGATGCAAATGCAGATACGTGTTTTATTATAGGAGATATAGGCAGACAAATCCATATCATGAAACAATAGATGCAACAGATGCAAGACTTACTAGCAGATCCTGTGATAAAATTTTGGGGTTCTTGGAGACTTATTTTTGCTCTTGTCCTGGACAAATTGCCAGTCATTTGAAATCTGTGCCACTTTTAGATGATTTTACTTACAATGGAATGATGTATTTCAAACCATTTTTAAATCCCTTGCCAGACACATAGGCATCGACAACATTTTTTTCTGAAGGCTTTACAGAACTCTCTAGATCTTGGCATGATGACAGCACACACCGAAATAACAAAGGGAACACCAGACACTAGATGTGAGAGGTTTAAATAAGACCTGCACCTGCACTCCCTAAGCAGGTTTTTGATGAACAATTTCTATGCTCAGTTTGAGGCACAGAATGATGTGGTGGCGAGGAAGGCCATCTCCCCACGACCAGATGCTGTGTCTAACCACGGCTGATGTAAGGAAAACTCTACGCAGAGTCAACCAACGGAAGGCTGATAGTCCAGACAACATTCCTGGCAGAGTGCTCAGAGGATGTGCCGACAAGCTATGAGATGTTCTCACTGACATCTTTGACATCTCCCTGAGCAGCGCCATTGTTCCAACATGCTTCAAGGCCACCACCATTGTCCCCATGCTGAAGAAGTCTTCAGTGTCCTGCCTCAATGACTACCATCCCATTGCACTTGCATCCATCATCATGAAGTGCCTCAAGAGACTCATCATGAGGCACATCAAGACCCTGCTGCCCCCCTCACTGGACCTACAGCAGTTCGTGCATCACCCCAACTGCTCAATGGATGATGCCATCATTACCACCCTACATCTGACTGTCACCCACCTGGACAAAAAGGTCACCTACGTTTGAATGCTGTTCATAGACTTCAGTTCAGCATTCAACACATTCATTCCTCAGCACGTGATTGGAAAGCTGAACCTACTGGGCCTGAACACTTCCACCTGCAACTGGATCCTAGACTTCCTGACTGGGAGACCTCAGTCAGTCCGGATGAGGAACAACATCTCCAGCACTGCCACGGGGGCCCCTCAGGGCTGTGTGCTCAGTCCACTGCTGTTCACTCTGCTGACTAATGACTGTGCAGCAACGCACAGCTCGAATCACATCATCAAGTTCGCTGATGACATGACCATGGTGGGTCTCATCAGCAAGAACGACGAGTCGGCGAGCATACAGAGAGAAGGTACAGAGGCTAACGGACTGGTGCAGAGCCAACAACCTGTCTCTGAATGTGGACAAAACGAAAGAGATGGTTGCTGACTTCAGGAGAGCATGGAGCGACCACTCTCTGCTGAACATTGACGGCTCATCCATAGCGCCATAGCCAAGAAAGCCCAGCAGCAGCTCTACTTTCTTCGAAGGCTGAAAAAAGCCTATCTCCCACCCCTCATCCTCACCACATTCTACAGAGGAACTATTGAGAGCATCCTGAGCAGCTGCATCACTGCCTGGTTCAGAAATGGCACCTTATCGGATCGCAAGGCCCTGCAGCGGTTAGTGAGGACAGCTGAGAAGATCACTGGGGTCTCTCTTACCTCCATCATAGACATTTACACCACACGTTGCATCCGCAAAGCCACCAGCATTGTGGATGAACCCACGCGCCCCGCACACAAACTCTTCACCCTGCTGCCGTCTAGAAAAATGTATCGAAGCGTTCGGGCCCTCATGGCCAGACTGTGTAACAACTTCTTTCCCCAAGCCATCAGACTCTTCAATATACACACGCACACACACACACTGAGCTGAACACCATCCCACTCCCATTGCAATATTTGCACATTCCTGCACTGACACTTGTGCATTTTTGCTGCTACTATACTTATAAAAATATCGTATACAATTTATTGTCACTATTATACACTTTACTTGGAACATTATTTCATGTCACTGTGTACTGTACCAGCTGTATACGGTTGAAATGACAATAAAGCCACTTGAACTTGAAGTTGAACTTGAGAATTGACAGATTGCATTTTTCCCATAGCATTGCATTGTTCTTTGAGCAGTGTATGTTGTGTTTGGTGTGTGTTTGAGATGTTTAGGGCAACTTGGATGGACAATAGTTGACATCTTCAGTCTGAAATTTTGGATATCATCATGTTATGCTGTTTACATGACCAATTGAGCTGACAAAAATCAGATATTAATAATATTATTAGAATTATTAAAAGCAATTAGTGTTCATTGTTATGGGATCTTAATGAATGACCTAAGTCTGTACTTTCCTCAGTTGTCCCTACTGCTTTCAGGCAATAAGAACAGAATGTACCAGACTTATATTAGTGAAGAATGATGGCAAGTTGTTTGAGAAATACAATTTCTTATATTGCCCCTAGTTCTCTGTCACAGACTCAGACTTTTGGACTTTACTGTAGATGTGAATAGCCCACTCCAGCGATCCCAATCTCAAAAGGTCCCACCCCCTTTTTTTTTTAGAACATAACAAAATCAGCAGTGAGTTTCTCTCCAGCAAGATCAAAATATCAAAAAAAAATATATAAATAAATAAAAAAAACCCACTTCCATCTCAAAGTGTTGGGATGCTCGTCCATCACAACTTTTGTGGCTTTTGGGCCTCCCGGGTTCGATCAATCCTACTTAGCGCTTTATATCACAATCTTTCCTAGCATGCTGACAGATAATTCCTCTGCTTGAGCAATTTAGTGGTAATACTATAAAATCTCTTCTTCTTGTGTGAGAGAGAGTGATTACTCCCCTTAAAATGCACTTGCACAATGGAGGTCGTTACCATATGTAGAAGTGAACTCTATGTCATACAGTTGGTAAATGTTTTAGTGCTTTTCCGTCATCACAAAGTCATTGTTTCCTTTAAATGATGATCGCACTCTTGCAATAATGCTGAACAATGGAGGATAATACAGAACATAACGGAGGGCACTATAACCCCTCTGGAGTGTTTAGAAAGGTTGTGTCCTAGTGCCCCAGGGTGCCTCTTTAGATTTTAAATATACTGTAAACATTTATTTTAAAATCCCCAGTCCATCTTATCCTCAACTTGTAGTATAATACATCATATGATACTAAGAAATAGAAGGGAAACAAGAAAAGTTTCATCTTGACCCAGACATTAAAGTAACAGGTTCGGGAAAAAAAATCAATTGTATCCAATGTTTCTCATGACAAATATAACTGATGTGCCAAGGCATGTCAATTTTTCTCCAACATTTGCTTTCTTAATTTCGCATTAAGAATAATGTACCAAACAAGTAATGGAAGTCTGTTTTAAACCACATCCCTGTCTTTAGGAATGTCACATAGATTACAGATGTGGTTTAGAATACAGTGTTGTTTCAATCAAAAATATTTCATGGTGTAGATGAACACTAACGTCTGGTTGTAAAAGATTTTGGACTCCTAAACAACCAAACTCACTTTTTTCACCTCAACTCAATTTGATGCCTTTAGAGCTGTGAAATATTTTTTCTGCGCTCTAGTTCCTACCTCCTTGTTACTTTATACAAACTTTTAGGCTCATATAATTTTAGGCTAATATTGCACAGGTTATACAGTATGTGCTTATTACAAGCAAAAAAAAAAAAAGGAAAGAAATATAGAGGGGGAAATAAGTATTGAACGCGTCAACATTTTTTTTCAGTAAATATATTTCCAATGAGGCTATTCACATGAAATTTTAATCGGACTTCAATATTAACTCAAGAAATTTACACATATAAAGAAATCCAAACATTAAAGTCCATAAATAAAGTTATGTATAATAAAGGGGACTGACACAGGAAAATAAGTATTGAACACGCTAACTGAAATGTATTTAATACTTAGTGGAGAAGGCGTTGTTTGTAATGACGGCTTCAAGACGCTTCCCGTATGAAGAAATGAATGGGCCGCGGTATTCAGGTGTGATTTCGGCCCGTTCTTCTAAACATATCGTCTTTAAGTCTTGTTCAATTGGATTCAAGTCAGGTGATGGACTGGGCCATTCTAACACCTGGATTTTTTTTGTCTGACACCAATTGAGAGTTTCTTTTGCTGTATGCTTTGGATCGTTGTTCTCCTGGATGGTCCACCCACATCTCATATTCATCATCCTGGTGGATGGCAGCAGATTCTTCCGGTAAAGGGCTCCATTCATTGTTCTTTCAATTATATGAAGTCTGTCATTACCATGCGATGAAACACAGCCCCACACCATGATGCTTCCAAACATGGTGTGTAATATGACAAAAAGTTACATTTTGCTCTCGTCTGACCAGACTACACTCTCCCAGTATTTCATAGGCTTGTCCAAAGAGTTGTAGCAAACTTAAAATGAGCTTTGACATGCCTTTTCTTTAGGAATGGAGTCTTGCAGTGTGAGTGTGAGCAGTGGAGTGCATTGCCTATTGTTTTCTCTGTGACGATGGTACCTGCTGCCTCCAAGTGTTTCTGGAGCTCTTTCCGAGTGGTCGTGGGCTCTTGGGCTACTCTTCTGACTATTCTTCTGACTCCCTGGTCAGAAATCTTGTGAGGAACTCCTGTGTGTGACTGGTTGATGACGGAGTGATGTTGCTTCCACTTGCAGATTATGGCCCCAATGGTGCTTACTGGAAGTTTCAGAAGTTACAAATACATCTGTATCCGATTCCATCAATCAATATGTTTTGCAACAATAAGGGTGAACAGGTCCTGGGAGAGCTCTTAGCTTTTACTCATCATGAGATGTTTCTTGTGTGACACCTTGCTAACTAAAAGCCTTTTTATAGACCAATACTTCAATACTTATTTCCCCACTATATTTCAGTACTGTTGTTAGGATGTTCATCCATTGAATACACGACACTGAAATAATCAGTGAACTGTATCTGAGTAGAATATTTGCAGAGAAAAAAATTGTGACAATAGTCTACATCTCTATGTCCAATTGCATCATGGCCTCCATATTCGAGATTTATAGGTCAATTATGCCATCTCAAGATTCTAGGCTCCTCTGTGGGGATCTACAAACCACTGAAAGTGATTATCAGAGAAAGTGGGTGTCTCTCAAATCACCTCTGTATGCTCTCCAATTTTCACTGATTATATTATTATGTCTAGGTGTCCATGTTTGACCAATATATAGGTACATGATACCATGACCTTCTCTGCACAAGCTGCAACACTCAATGCCATTGCTGTTGCTGTTTTTATTGAGTGTTCAGAATACCCACTTTCTCTTGAACATACTGTTGAAATAAGATTTCTGGGAGATTTAAGAAAATTTATTACCATAAAGACAGAGTTCCAGTGTATTTGCCATTCATTGTGTGTTACTCAAAGTGCAGCGTGAAACTTCAGGGGAAACATTTTTTTTCTCTAGCAAATAAGGCAGCATTTGCTACATATCTGGCTGCAACATAAACTCAGCATATGTCAGGCACACACACACACACACACACACACACACACACACACACACGCACACGCATGCACATGCACACACACACACACACACACACACACACACACACACACACACACACACACACACACACACACACACACGTGTCAAATATGCATCCTTTGTAAATG
This sequence comes from Ictalurus punctatus, assembly GCF_001660625.3. Taxonomy (NCBI): domain Eukaryota; kingdom Metazoa; phylum Chordata; class Actinopteri; order Siluriformes; family Ictaluridae; genus Ictalurus; species Ictalurus punctatus. The sequence continues at coordinate 3,309,495 of NC_030438.2, read as the reverse complement.
AGAAACTAAAAGTTGCTCAAACTATTTCCTTTTAATGGCTCTGTCATGTTTCAGATTTCATCTTGAAGAGTCCCTGAATTCTTGAAATGCTGTCTTGGGTCATATCAATTTGCTGAGTTGCAAGCCCTGGGAGAACCTCCATTGAGAATTTCAATGTGGTGTTTTGATTACCGTAGGTATTTTGAATCACTAAACAAATGTGACCACCATACTGTGGATTCTAATGGCAAAATATTTTCAGCTAAAAATTAAGCATACATGCTTAATGTAGTATGTGGCCACTGAACATTTACACCGCAGAAAACCCCAAAATTCAACATTCCTTTAAAATGGTACCGATCCTCTAAAAAAGTTAGCCTTCATAGTGGCAAGGCTTCAGGGGTGAGTGAGATTCAGCTGGTGCTGAAGGCACTGGAAATTGTTGGGGTTGTGTTGTCAATGTTGCAAAGAGATTTGGAGCAGTGCCTTTGGACTGGCAAGATGGGAAGGTGGGCCATACTCTTAAAAAGGGGGCCAGAGGCGAAGTTTAAATTATTGAGGAATCACACTCCTCAGCCTCTAAGGAAAACGCTCTGCCACTGTTCTTGACTGGAGACTCTGATAGTTGAAGCTAGGATTCAAGAGGAACAATGTAGGTTCTGCCCAGACCTTTCAATAGTGGATGAGGTCTTTATTCTTGCACAGCATAATGGGAATATGTTAATATACGTTAAATGTGTTTTGTGGAGTTGGTGCATGCTCTAGGTTACTGATCAGAAGGTTGGAGATTAAAGCCCTAGCACTGCCAAGCTGCCAAAAGAAAATAATTTCATCATTCTGTAATGTACAGTATATGGGACACATAAAGGCTTCTTCTTCTGAGTGTGGCCATCAACATTTATTGTGGGAGTACGGGGTATCTGGGTTGCTACTTGATGCAATCTGGTCTCTGTATGAACACAATTTAGTCTGCATTTTTGGTGTTAATTCAAAACTGTTTAAGGAGGATGCCAGACTCTGTCAAGGGTATGTCTTAATTCCACCCTTGTTTATGGTTTTCATGAACAGGATATTAAGATGCAACCAAGACTGGAGAGGTGTCCAGAGTGGAGGGGCTGGAGATTACATCCCTGTTATTTGCAGATGATGTTCTTTTGGCCTCATCGGAAGTAGCAGACCTCTGAGATGCTGGGATGAAAATCAGTACCTCCAAGTCTCAGGCCATGGCCTCTCCCAGGGTTTAAGTATCTTAGGATCATTATTAGTAATGTTAAAGGACAGTGTGAAATTGACAAACTTGCAGTCACTGTACCAGTGTGTAGTGGTGAAACTGGAGCTGGGTTTGTGGATGAAGCTGTAGTTTAATGTACATCCTAATCCTAAGGTATAGTCACAGACTAAGGGTCGTGACTGAAAGGTTAAAAGTACAGGCAGCAGAAATTATGTTCCGTCACATGGTTGCTGGGTCTATTCTCCATGATAGGGTGAGGATCTGGACAATCCAGGATACCCTTGGAGTAAATGTGCAGCTATTCCAATTTGAGAGGAGCAGTTATAATGGGCACCATTCAAGGATGTCCTCTGTTCGGCTACCACTAGAGCTGTATCAGCTGAACCCACTGGATCCACTGAAGAGAATATATCTCACAGTTGACTCAGGAACATTTCGATATTCCTTAGGAGGAACTGGAATCTGTGACTCGGGAAATCTGGGCTGCACTTTTTTTTTTTTAGCTTGTTGCCACCGCAAGCCCCACCAGGAAGTGGGTGGGGAAATTAATTAATGAATGAAATGGATAAATTAATCAATAATTTTCTTAATGGTAATCAATTTGCTTAGTGGTTAGCACATTTGCCTTGCACCTCCGGGATTGGGTGTTTGAATCCCACCTCAGCCCTCACCTTGGATGTTCTTCCATGCTTCAGGGGTTTCCTTCAGGTACTCTGGTTTTCTCCCCCAGTCCAGAGAAATGTGTTGTAGACTGATTGACATATCCAGATTGTCTGTAGTGTGCGATTGTGCCCTGTGATGGGTGTAGGATAAGCTGTATGGAATTTGGATAGATGGATCATTTTCTGAAGTCAGTTACAATTATTATTACATAACACGATTTAATTTGACACAACATAATGGATTAAATACATGTGTAATGAACATAACCATTTGTTGCACTTTGTGATCTTTTGAAAAGAGATTGAATTCTGTCATCATTATTCAACATGAATTTTATTAAGCTGATTATCTTGTGTCCAGGCATGTATTTAACCACAGCTACAGAATGGTAATCAGGTAATCTCAGTCCTGAGGGAAGTTGGCATAATCTTTTGCACTGGTAATAAAAGTAGTTTCTGAGGCCTAATTTATTTGATAAAAAAAACTTCCAAAAATAAGAGATTTTATATGGAAATAACAATGAAAATAACAATGAAAATAACAATATGTACTGTATAGTACATTTTCATTTAGGGTTTACTTTAGGGTCGATTATATATGTGTATTTATAAAATAGATTAAAAGAGATATTGTGCACATGTAATTTTTCACCAAATAATAACTTTAAAGGGTTAAAAGCTTGAGACCCATGCTTTTGTCTCCTGTTTATGGTTCCCCTCCTTCATCCCTCTCTCTCTCTCTCTCTGTCTCCCCTTCTCAATCACACAGCGACACACAGCTCCTTTCTCCATGACCTAAATTTACCCACAACTCCTTTGTGTGCGAAAACAAGTGAACTTTCATTATTGCCGATCCCGGCTAACCCGCAAAACAACTTCACGGGCGAGACAGGATGATTGATACTCTTCATCACCCGGAGTCTCCCTCCCCTTTCCCGTAATATAATTCCAAACGAACTGCGGCGCGCCGTCATCCATACGGAAGTGACTCACGGCCCCTATCGATTTACCGTAATAACACAAACTCCCCTGGTAGTATGGTGCACAACCACACACTTCAGCATGGATGGCAAACAGATCATTCCTGCAAAAAAGAGAGCAGGTTTTTTGTTTTTTTTTTACCCTGAAATAGTTCACTGTTTACAAGGTCCTATATCTGTATATTATTTAGAGATGCAGTTGAAAATAGCATTTGTTTTCAAATGTCCAATGCATCTTCTTTTCTTCTCAACGATGACTAACACAAATTTACATGATGATGTCATGGATCTGTGACATTGTTAAAAGATTACTACGCAAATAAAATTAAATTGATTTGAATTGAATGTATATAAAACAGCTACCGCTACAGAAATGTTGATTTCTTCTGATTTTGTGTATATCTCGTACTAAATAGTTTTAGTGCTTCAAACGAAATACAACATAAAACAAAAGGCAAACTGAGTAAACACACAATACAGTTTTTTTTTATTGATGCAAAAAAAAAGGTATAGAAACACCTATCACCCATGTGAAAAACTAATTAAACTTAAAATCTGGTTGTGCCACCTTTAGTAGCTGAAAGCAAACGCTTCTGATATCTAGGGATCAGTGTTTCACTTACTTCTAGGACTAGGGTTTACTCCTATGCTTTGGGTCTTTGTCTTGGTGCATAATCCAGTTGCAATTGAGTTTCAACTTATGGACTGAAGACCAGACATTCTACTTTATTTTTCTGGTAGAGAGCAGAATTCATGTTTCCCTCAATTATTGCAAGTTGCCCAGGCCCTGAAGCAGCAAAGCAGCACACCATCACATTGCTACCACCATGCTTGACCGTGGGTATGATGTTCTTTCTGTGGAATTCTGTGTTTGGTTTACACCACGTAACGGGACCCCTGTCTTCCAAACAGTTCCACGTTCAACTCATCAGTCCATAGAACATTCTCTGAAAAGGTTTGAGGATCATCAAGGTGTTTTTTTTTTTTTTTTTTTTTGGTCAAAATTCAGACAAGCCTTAATGTTCTTCTGGGTTAGCAGTGGTTTTCACATCACCACTCTTCCATGGATGCCATTTTTACACAGTGTCTTATAGTGGAGTCATGAACAGTGATCTTTATTGCTGCAAGAGAGGCCTGTAGGTCCTTTGATGTTGTCCTTGGCTCTTTTGTGACTTGCTGGATGAGTCGTTGCTGTGCTCTTCAAAGGATTTTGGAAGATTGTCCACTTCTGGGAAGGTTCACTACTGTGCTGAGTGTTTTTCCATTTGGAGATAACGGCTCTCACTGTGGTCCTTTGGAGTCCCAGAGCCTTTGAAATAGCTTTGTATCCCTTCCCAGACTGCTGTATTTTAATCACCTTCTTTCTTCCAACTTTGGCATTGTGTGTTACTGGGTAAGACTTTTTAACCAACTTCATGCTGTTGAAAAAGTTCTATTTAAGTGTTGATTTGCAGTAATCAGGCTTGGTTGCATCTATTCCAGCAATATTCACAACAATTCTCCAGATGTGATCCGTGGAGATTTTTTTGGCCACTCGAACCATCCTCTTCACAGTGCGTTGAGACAATATAGACACTCGTCCAATTCCAGGTTGATTCATAACATTTCAACATTCAATTGACTGGATCTTCTTAATTGTTGCCCTGATGGTGGAAATGTGCTATTTTCTTTTAGCCATTTCCCATTTTCTTGACCTCAACAACCTTTTGCCGCACATCACAGCTATATTCCTTGGTCTTACCCATTGTTATGAATGACCAAGGGAATTTGGCCTATGTGTTACCTCATATTTATACCCCTGTGAAACAGGAAGTCATTGTTGAACAATTTTCTGTTCCTAGTCACCCAGGTGTACTAAAACATTTTAATATCAATGGGAATATTCTTCAAATACATTTCTTCTTATGTAAATTCATAGGGGTTCCAATTGTTGCAAACCTATATTTAACAAAGACTCTATTTATGATCAGAATTTGAAATAATAACCATCATATTTCATCAGTATTTCAGGCCACTACTAGTCTGATATAAAAACAAAACAAAACACAAAATGGGTGCATTTTCACCTCAAATAGAACAGAAAGACTATTACAGCTCCAAACAATATCCTGACTAACAAATTTCAATTGTGTTTGGACAGATCCAGAATGACACGTATTGACCAAGTTAACAAAATCAAGTGATTAGGGACTAATTGCACTTTCAAAAGCTGCGAGTGATGAATGAGCGCAATATTTGTGCTTATTATGAAGCCGATTTACCCCCACAATTTCCTCCCTTGACAATACTGTCCATTTCCCCAGGTTACAAAGTCAGCATGCCAGATTTGCTCCTGAACAGTCATCATATTTTTGACCCACAGTGGGATAATCGGTGCCGACAGAGGCCTTTTTTTGGACTAAGCAATTATCATGGGAGAGGAAGCCCAACAGCAAAGTCTCATCTAGCTGTTCTCATGTGAACCTTGATCACTTGTGCCCCTGCAGTCAGTATACGTTTACAGCAGAGCTTCATATTTATTGGATGAAAAAAAAATAAAAAATAAAACAAGAAATGACAAATTGCTTCATAATTCAGTTTGGAAAATTCTGCCAGGTTTGCAAGCTGAGTTTAATTTCCCAAGAAAGTGATGCGTTTATCTCAAAATATTATTAAAGGCAGAGGGCTTCGTTTGTGTTCATGAAACAAAGTTTTTGCTGAGCGTGATAATAAAAGAAAAAAAACAAAAAACAAAACAAACAGCGATTACACTCCCTCAGTGAGGAGCACAGGATTTCATATCAGGCTCAGCAAGGTGTCAGCTCCCATGATGCTCTGCACAGAACAGCTTAGGTCAGCACACAGGGCCCTGTAAAACAAATTTCACCACTTAGAGTAAGACTGTTACTAAAAATGTTATCAGTCTCCTTGGTAAAGGTGTACATGTTTACAAGCCAAGTGCACTTAGTGGTTTCAGAATTAATGACAGGTGGAGGACACTGACACACATGGAGAAGCCCTACACATTAAGGGTGTAAAGGTGTACAGATTTGAGTTCATCTCCAGACTAAAAAATAGTACGGATATACCTCACAGCTTGCTAAAATTAGTAGTATCATTTACAAACACTCATGGAAATAACAAAATATTCCTGTGAGTACTGTCAGATTAGCTCATTCTGGCATGTTAATTAATGTTAATATTGAAAATGATAAACCTTTATGGATAGGATATCCTGTCAACTTAGCTATTTGCCAGCTGGCTTACATTAGCAGTGAACATTTTTAGATGTGACTCAAAAATCCTGTCAGGTTGGTTCATGCTAGCTGGCTAATCTTAACATTATTACTGAAAATTATGAACATTTCAGGTGATTACTAATAAATCCTGTCAGCATAGCTAATATTAGCCAGCTAGAATGATTAAGGATGTACCTCAACATTCGTCTGTCAGTTTAGCTCATGCTAACTAGCTAATATTTGAAAAGATGACACACGTCCTGTCAGGTTAGCTAAAGTTAGACAGCTAGCTAATATTAGCAATGAATAACTCGCAAACTGTGTGAAAACACAAGTTTCATACTCTACATGAATGACATTGAGTAAAGTAAAATGCAGTTATATCTATATGATATTAGAATATTGTATTAGTATAAGTAGACAAAAGGTTCTGTTGTAATACCCATTTTCATTTTTTTTATCATACTTTGATCAACTTTAATCATATTGTGCAAAGTGTTTGTGCAAAGTTTGCAAGCTATACATTTAGCTGATCATTCTGTCTCCCTTGACACTCTGCATGTTTTTAGCATGCAGATGTGAACAGATGTTTAGTGCAAATTAAGATCAGCATGGCTTGCTTGCTTAATGATGTGCAGATGCTAATAATATGGCAATTCTACACCAAAAAAACAAGCAGTATTAATGATTGTACTGTTCTATAAATAACTTGATGTGGAAAAACACAAAAAACTGAAAAAGGATAAAAACCAGAGTTGCCAAGTCTGCTTATAATATGCAACATTCGACTCCTTCTTTTTTTTTTTTGCGGTTGTGTTTATATTTGGGGCTTGTTTTAAATAATATGGTTGTTTCTTAAGAAAATCTGACAAGCCACTTCGTTTATTTTACATTTTTGGTTGCTATTTTCCCCAATTCATTTTGACACTGTCTGCTCACACTCTCACAATAATGAGTGCTGGAGTGTAATTTTCCCTTCCACACTTCCCTACGTGGACCTATACTTCCCCTTCCTCCCCCTCATTCGACAAAAATCACCTAATTTGAATAGTAGACATAGAGAGATATATTTACATTTTTTTTTTTTACAAACATCTATCCATCCATCCATCCATCTTCTACCGCTTACTCCTTCTTCAGAGTCGCAGGGGAACCTGGAGCCAATCCCAGGGAGCATCGGGCACAAGGCGGGGTACACCCTGGACAGGGTGCCAGTCCATCGCATGGCACACTCACATACACATTCACACACCCATTCATACACTACGGACACTTTAGACACGCCAATCAGCCTACCGTGCATGTCTTTGGACTGGGGGAGGAAACCGGAGTACCCAGAGGAAACCCCCGCAGCACGGGGAGAACATGCAAACTCTGCACACACATGGCCCCGGCGGGAATCCAACCCCCGACCCTGGAGGTGTGAGGCGAACGTGCTAAGCCACCAAACACTCATATATCATACATACACTCATATAAAAACAATAAACAAACACTCATATATCAATACACTCATATGAACCTAGTGGTGGTTGATGAGATTCCCTCCGCCATACCATGTAAAGCGCTTTGAGTTTCTAGAAAAAAAAAAGTGTTATATAAATGTAAGGAATTATTATATATACTTATAGTAGTTACATATGGTTCATATGCAATTTGAGGATTTATTGGTTAAATAAATGTTGGTTGTTTTTTCAAACTCTGAGTGGTTTCAGTTTAATATGTTGCTGAGGCTGTAATAGCCTATAATTATGTTGTGCTTGTCTTGGGCTTGTTGTTGAAGCTGTGGATGCTTATTTGTCTTGCAATAGTTGGCAGCTTTGATAAAAAACACTTTAAATATTTAACTGTTTTGTCATGATGTTAGGGCTGATCCGTGTAAACTGATGCTCATTTTAACACCAAATATCCCAAAGAACATCAAAATGCACAAATTACCATGACATTTTTCGATGCTTCAGTAGGACATGGGTTTCTATGCTATCTATAATGTTAATGTTAGTGGGTTGCATCAAATTTAAATAAACTCCAGGGCGCATGAGGCATCTTCCGGACATTTCAGAATACCTGTCCATCAATGGATAACTTTCAGGTCCTTGGCTTCATGATCACCTAAAATAACCTGAGTTACCAGTTAGGCTTTGGGTGATTTTTCATATTGTTTAGGATATTTGAACTCCAGATAGATACAGTATTTTGCCCTTATCTGAATTATTGCTGATCAAGCTACATAAAGCAAAACCCACAGAGATTCCTGCTGTTATTAAGAGACAGCAGCTGTATGGAAAATCCATTGATTTGAAATAAATGGAGTTTAAATGACATAAGCCTACCTTTAAGCAATAATGTGTTATTGCTGAACCTTAAAAAACTGTGGTCAGAATGAATGAATTGTTTGAAGTCACTCAGTAAGGATTTACCAAACTCTCTAACATCAGCTATAGAGCTATATATACAGTAAACTTTTTTTCCAGCATGTTTCCACATTGGCTAAAAACATAAACTCTTTAATCAAAAATACTCACAATAAGTCATTTTTCCCCCGGCTGAATAATGCACAGGTTTATGGGATACGTAGGACAGCAAAAATTACATGTATGCTGCCTTCAAAATCCAGCAGATGAAGGACAGCATTCTATACAAACATTCAATTTTGACATTACTGAATATCTTCATACCTCCCAATACAGATCAGTAGGCAAAAATTTCAACATTTGTTTACACATCAGTTCAGCACAGTTCACGTCAACCTCACAGAAATTTGTTGTGTTATTACTGTAACTCTTGTGAAATCTTCTCAATAATTAACAGTGTAGAGTCAGATGTGGTACAAACTTGAGAAAGCATGTGGACAAAAAGGCTTGATTTTGTGTATAGTATATAGGGCTGTTACAGTGTTGTGAAAATGTACATATTTACCCCATCCTAATTTCTTCTGATTTTGTGTATATCTCATACTAAATAGTTTTAGATCTTCACACAAACTACAACATAAAACAAAGGTAACCTGAGTAAACACACAATACAGTTTTTTTTTTTTAAAAATTGAAGCAAAAAAAGTTGTCCACCACCTATCACCCATGTGAAAAACTAACTGCCCCCTTAAACTTAAAACCTGGTTGTGCCACCTTTAGCGGTAATAACTGCAACCGAACACTTCCGATAACTGGAGATCAGTCTTTCACTTACTTCTAGAACTTGGACTTACTCCTAGTTTTTTTTGTGTGGACTTCTGTGTTTGGTTTACGCCAGATATAACGAGACCCCTGTCTTCCAAACAGTTCCACTTTCAACTCATCAGTCCATAGAACATTCTCTGAAAAGGTTTGAGGATCATCAAGGTGTTTTTTTTTTGTCTTGTCTTGCTGCATAATCCGGTTGCGCTTGAGTTCCAACCTACAGACTGAAGACCAGACATTCTCCTTTAGGATTTTCTGGTAGAGAGCAGAATTCATGTTTCTCTCAATTACTGCAATTTGCCCAGACCCTGAAGCAGCAAAGCATCCCCACACCATCACACTTCCACCACCATGCTTGAGTGTAGGTTTGATGTTCTTTTTGTGCACTTCTCTGTTTGGTTTACGCCAGATATAACGAGGCCCCTGTCTTCCAAACAGTTCCACTTTTGACTCATCAGTACACAGAACATTCTCCCAAAATGTTTGACGATCACCAAGGTGTGTTTTGGCAAAATTCAGATAAGCCTTAATGTTCTTTTGGGTTAGCAGTGGTTTTTACCTTGTCACTCTTTCATGGATGCCATTTTTGCCCAGTGACTTTTATTGATGCAAGAGAGGCCTGTAGGTCCTTTGATGTTGTCCTTGGCTCTTTTGTGACTTGCTGCATAACTTGTCACTGTGCTCTTGGAGGAATTTTGGAAAGTTGGAAACTTCTGGGAAGATTCACTACTGTGCTGAGTTTTTCCATTTGGAGATAAAGGCTCTCGCTGTGCTTCTTTGGAGTCCCAGAGCCTTTGAAATAGCTTTGTAACCCTTCCCAGACTGATGTACTTCTTCCTCATCATTTCTGAATTTCTTTCAATTTTGTCATCATGTGTTACTGGGTAAGACCTTTTAACCTTTTAAGTGTTGATTTGATTGAACAGGGTTTGCAGTAATCAGGCCTGGTTGCGTCTGGTCCAGCTGAACCCCATTATGAATGCAGTTTCACAAATTTGGGGAATTTGTACAATAACTATGGGGGCAAATACATTTTCACACAGGCCCAGTTGGTATTAGATAACGTTTTTGCTACAATAAATAACATTATCATTTAAAAACTGTATTTTGTGTTTACTCAGGTTGCCTTTGTTTTATCTTAAAATCTATCTTAAAATTTTCATATTATTTACATATTTAAAGTTTAAAGTCAGTAGGCAGAGACAATGGCTGTTACAGATAAATTTTCTTTATTACTGAATAGGCAAACAAATTCAAAATAGAAGCAGGGTCAAGGTCAACAAACAGCAATGTGCAAACAGAGATAAAACAAAAGTGAATGACAAAACCAGATACCAGATTCGTAGTCATAACTATAAACACAATTGCAAAGGAATATAAAACTTGGTGTAGACAGGTACTTGACACTGAGCATATTTTACTTAAGCAAGTGGATAGAGAGTAAGCAGTGTGGCTGTGATTGTGTGATTGAGTCCAGGATGCTGATGAATGTAAATGTGAGAGAGTTTGTAGGCCATGTTGCACTCTGGGAGCTGTGGTTGGCGGCCATGTTTGTAGGCCGCTTTGTGTTTAGGGACCTGGAGATCAATGCTGCTTCTGGTGTTGACGTGACACTTAAATTATAATAGGCTTATTGGCTATTTTAAAACCGAACCATATCCACTTTCCAATATAACATACATGTGCACGATCAAAATATCCCTTTTTTTGTAACCTCTTATCAGTGACAGCTCCACCATACGGGCACCACGTATATTACCCATTCAACATAAGTTAATCTTCATAAAGTCCTCATTCACAACTCCATACATTATAAATTCCTTTGAAATACAAATTGCCTTTGAGTGACCAATGATTAAAAAAATTTACAGATATAAACCAATGGCGTTCGCCTCACACCTCCAGGGTCGGGGGTTCGATTCCCGCCAGGGCCGTGTGTGTGCGGAGTTTGCATGTTCTTCCCGTGCTGCGGGGGTTTCCTCCGGGTACTCCGGTTTCCTCCCCCAGTCCAAAGACATGCACGATAGGCTGATTGGCGTGTCCAAAGTGTCCGTAGTGTATGAATGGGTGTGTGAGTGTGTATGTGATTGTGCCCTGCGATTTACTGGAACCCTGTCCAGGGTGTACCCCGCCTTGTGTCCGATGCTCCCTGGGATTGGCTCCAGGTTCCCCCGTGACCCTGAAGAAGGAGTAAGCGGTAGAAGATGGATGGATGGATGGATGGATGGATAATATCCATACATCAAAGGCCATAAAATATGCCCACATTATTGTGCTAGTTTCAGGCCTTTTGTGTTTTTTTTAGTTAGGCTGGAAATTTAGTTGAAACCTGGCAACGCTGGTTAATGATGTCAGCTTTTCTATGTGTGCCTGACACACTGTGATGGGAAAACACCTACATCTAAAACCACTCAAACTGAGCTAGACTGTATGCTGTATTTTATTGACATTCATCTGTTTATTATGAGGTTACTTTAAGAATTCACTAGATAGCAGCCTATCTAGGCTTTCGGAAACATGCAGTTTACCAGACAAATTAGTATAATTATGGAAGTATGTTAATTACTATTATTATGTTAACACTGTTGGAGAAAACAATATAATTTTGGGCTACATATACAAGAATGACACTGTAATGAGGAGGAGGGAGAAGCCATTCTGTGAAGATGCACACCTGGCACTGATTTGGCTAATCAGTGGAAGAGGTGAGAGAGAATGCACAAGCTAAAGACAGAGAGCCAGAGGGCAAGAGAGGAGAGAAAGAGAAAAAAGTGGTTCTCCGGTCCCCAGCCACACTGTCATCTGGTCCTCAGCCCACTGGAAAGCAATCGCCCACGACGCCAGGCGTTGGTACTGGACTTCTGGGCAGACGGCTGTGGCTCCTCCCCTTTTACAGCAGACAGCAGCCTAGCCTCTACTTCCCTGATGGATGGCTACAGCTCCTCCCCTTTTCAGGCAGACGGCAGCTGGTCCTCCGTCCCCAGGTGGAGGGCAACTACTCCTCCCCTTCCAGGTGGACTGCAGCGATCATCGCCTCCTCTGCGCTGTTATCCTTCTGCAGAAGCGAGGGCTCTCCGACAGTGCTTCCCTCCTCCTTCCTAGGTTTCGGCATCATCGTAGCAAACTTCAGAGATGGACAAGGAGGAGGCAGGAACCGGCTGAACATAAACATAAAGTTCAATAATAAATATAACTCAAACATAACATAAAACACATGTATGTCTCTCTCTATCTCTCGCTCTCTCCCTGTGAGCCACTCCTTTACCTTTCTCTCCCACTGATTAGCCAAATCAGTGCCAGATGTGCATCCTCATAGCCTGGCTTCTCCCTCCCTCTAATCACAAACACCATCAAGTAAAATGAACATTTAATTAACTTATAGTCAGGGTTAGGGTTGCATATAGTCAGCGTGTAAATGAACATAAATAAAATAGTCAACAAGCCTATGAATGCAACAAACCACCAAAAACAGTAAAACTTTCTGCTAATTAAAAATCTTACTTTATGACAGGCTGCTAATAACATTTTATTTACACTGATCAGCCATAACATTAAAACCAACTGCCTAATATTGTGTAGGCCCCCTCTGGGGAATTTCGAGGCCAAGTCAGTCTGTCCCTCACACAGACCCCTGCAACCAGTAGTGTTAGCATTATTTAGCTAAGATGTTTACTTTACTAGCTATCAAATTGTCTCAGATAAAAATGTATATTAAAGAGAATTCTGAAACATTTGGCAAACTCTATGAATCGCATTTTAATTCCTGTCTTGTTTTTTTTGATCACAACCACTATTGCTGTGATTTGCTAGAAAACAGCGATTCCACAGCAGTGGTTATATGAATTAGAAGCTAGCAGTAGGTAATGATAAACTGCCAGTACATTTAAACAGTGACATTATTTTCCTTCAGCATATTTTCTATATTTATTTAAAAAGACATGTATTATTGAATAAAAGGAGGTGTAGAAAAGTACTTAAAAATTATGTGTACTTTATCCTTCCATCCATTTTCTGTACCACTTATCCTACACAGAGTCACGGGGAGCCTGGAGTCTATCCCAGGGGACTTGGGGCACAAGGCATATATGTACTTTGTTTACTTTGAAATTTGTACTGTATGTCCGTTAAGTGAATATTTTTTCCCCAGACACTGTGTCTGGTAGGATCTGAATTTATGTTAAGATTTCGAGTTAATGACTAGAAGGTTGCAAGTTCAAATCCCAGAACTGCCAGACAGCCACTGTTTGGGCCCCCCTAAAATGCCTCTGAATGTGTCCATTTTAAACAGTTAACCCCATAAAGTCCCAGCTTGTTATTCAGTTATTCATCGTTTTCTACATCGTGCAGTAACTACAGTGATAACAATAGGAAAGGTCCATAATTACTTGAGTTTTAAATGTAACCGTGTGTTCACATTGCATCATTTTCATTTTCATTTTGGGACCAGTAGTGATGAGAGTAGAAAATAACTTGAGAACTTCTGAACTTTATAGAAATGAGAAGCAAATATCATTGCTCAGAGGTCAGTCAGATTGTGCCATTTGCCATGGCTCTTGTCACACCCATGGTCAGGATCAGGACATACGCTGAAATTAATTTAAGATGGAAGAGAGATAATTTCTTTTAGCAAAACTATGATTACAGGAGCTCAATGACCAAGAGGAAAAAGACTACACTGGTTTAGAATATGCAAATGAACATTGAACAGGAGACTGTTCAGTGGCACATCATTGTTTTGAGTTTAATCAAAGCACAAATAAAACAAATCTAAAATATTTAGTGTAGCCAGTCCTGTTTAATCCATGTAATGATAGAAATTATCTACATTATCTAATTCCGTATGCAGTTTGATCTAACAGTGGATCCTGGGAGTATAAGGAATTAAACAATAATTTGTAGGATGATGAACTGTATAGGACGATAAACTGTTTAACATAAAATGTTTTTTTTAATTTTTTTAATGCCTTGTAAATAACTAAAAGTGGTCTATACCTTCACCCTTATAAGTGATGCTGGGAATATGAACACATTCTGCTGTCATTTTAGATATCTAGCTGGCCAGTAAATAATTGTCACAATTAGAACATGTGGGATTTGTCTCTCGATTAGCATCATCATCTTATCAGATTCTCAGACAAACCGGAAAGTTTATAAGATAACAGCTGTGATTTGGTCATCACTAACATCAGATAAGTTAGCCAGCTAGCCTGTCATGCAGGTGTTTCCAAGTGCTTCCAGTTACCGCTAATGATTTGCATATCACACTGTGATGTAACTACTTTAAAATAAATAAATAAATTCTCCTAGTGCTTCGGGGGTTTTCTTCCCCAGTCCAAAGATGTGCATTGTACGCTGATTGACATTTCCAAATTGTCTGTGCACAGCAAAATCCCCAGTGTTGATTTAACACCCAGGGTGTTGAATTTACACCCTACAGTGTTTATATAAGTCCATTTGGACACAAATGAACACTTAATTCAACACTAGGGATTTTCCTGTGTGGTGTGCAATTCTGCCCTGCTATGGGCTGCCACCCCATCCAGGGTGTATTGTGCCCAAATTCCCTTGGATAGGCTGCAGTCTCTGTGTAGGATAAGCGCTATGGATAGTCAATGAATGGAGGTACTTTATCTTTCAACTCTGTGCCTGTTTTGGATTTTGTCTCACATGCAAGCCCCTTTGGGTGAAAGCAGTTGCCAAATGAATAAACAAATTTTAGACAGTGTGATTACTTTAGGTCTGCTGAATCAATCATGATTAGTGAGGCTTTTGAAGACGGGGAGTAAGATTATTGCACCACAATAATGAACACTCAGCTCCCACATTTGTAGCTACTCATAGAATAAACTACTAATCGTTTATGAGCTGGTATTAATAATGAGTAAGCAGGCTTATAACTACAACACTAAAACTATCGTCTACGTCCTATTTTTGGATAAATGGACTCAACATTTTTAATCCCTGAGTAAGCATGACAGTATACCCAAGTAAACCTTATCCAAACTTCCTGTCTAACAAGATTCGGAACATTTTGCAAAAAAGGTATGCTGAATGAAGTAATGATAAGAAAATGAATACCCTGAATGAATAAGAAAAAAAGCACTTCAAAATGTATATGTTTCCCAAGCAGTTTTTCCCCCCTGTTGAAGCTTTCCTGAACAATGCAAGAGGAGAGCAGTTATTTTAAAAATAGGAACATTGCAGAAAACAGTTTCACTGATCTATGAGACTCATAAAAACAGAATGATCCAATGCGACTAGAAAATGCAGGTGTAGGCTGAAAAACTTTCAATTTCTGGAAAACCTTTTTTAGTGTTTCTGTGCACCCTGTGAGATCATTAAATATATAAATTTATACCGTGGTCTGCCTGATTACTTGATTCTGATTGGCTGGAAAATGTGCGTTCAAACCGTATAATACACAGGTAGTTCCAGGTTAATTGCCGTTGTAAATTAATGCGCTGCCTAATAGTTGTAACCAGTAGTTAAACTCAAAGCTTCATCGTTAGTAGAGACGTGGCATAGCCACGGGTAATTTACACACGCACAATCTCTCTCTCTCTGTCTCTCTAAAAACAATGAATTCAAATAATGGTAATCTTATCACACTACTTTATCTCTGTGTATGAATTACAGTGGGCAGAATTCTAGATTTAGCGACTCGTGCATAAAACAACTAACAGAAATTAATCATATTTTTTTTTATCCTTTTTGTCAAATTTTGTACTGCAAACATCCATGAGAGCTATAAAGTGACCATGGTATAAGTGGGATAATGCAAGACTAGGTGTGCATTACACGATTTTAATGCGTGTAGAGGATTATCCCATACATTTTATATATATATATATATATACACACACACACACACACACACACACACATATATATATATATATATATATATATATATATTCCCTGTGTATTTCTAATGATTTTATTCATACACACCTTGCTGATAATTTTCCACAGAATAAACCGATGTTGGGATTTTTGCCGCTGAATATGAGGGGAAAGGAAACATGATTCAGCTTCAATACTGCAGAGATAAAACAACACCACAGCAAAACCAGAGACTGCATCAATATTTCAGTGAATACCCAACCTGGAGTTGCATGACCAACACAAATGCAAACCTTTCATCCCAGCTTGGGAGCGTTAGACAACATCAAAATCATTGGATACACAAGACCATCTCTGCTATTCTGTTTTTTTTCCAGAATCAAACACAGACAACAGTGCAATTAAACTTACTAGGAATTAGTAGTGTTATATATCTACCTTAGATAACAGGGCTGTTGAGTTCTCAACAGAAGGTGTTGATTATTTTTCTATAACAACAAGGTTTATAATTAATGTGCTCGTTCTATACATTATCTTTTTTTATAGTAACAGCTTATTCAGAGGGACTTGTATACTGTAGCTGATGCATCACATAAACACATTCAAAAACATGTGTAATTATTGTTATGGTTATTTAGTAACCATTATTTTTATGTTATTTAGTGTTTTATTGGACGGATTCTCCAGTGTTAACAGGCTTAAACAGTGTCAACACTGCAATAGGAAACTCTTTTTGTGGTTTCATGGTAATGTCATGCTGCATTTGATTTGTCTTATCAACCTAAAGCGAGAGAGAAAAAAAGATGCTGGTGAAGAAACGGTTGTTTATACTGTAGCTACTATAATTTAAGTTATAACAGGAAATAATTAATTTGTGGACATTCCATAACATTAACGAACTGTAAGCGGATAAAAAGTCCATTAATAAATAAAGAATTGTTTGCAAATTGCGGTGGTATTACATGATATATTCCTCTATTCCGCTATACATTCCTCACTTCTGTCTCCCATGTGTTGATTGCAATATTACTTTGTTTATGTATTTTCAACAATAACTAGTTTAGAAAGTGTACTGTTGCATGTGACTATTTCATGTTTTTGATATCTTTATTTAAACCTTACATTCTGGAAACTTATATATTTGTTTATATACGCTTTATTTTGCTTGGCAGTTTGCAGCATTACAACCATAAAATCTTACAACAGTTGAGGTCCTTCACTTTAATATTCAATTAGATCTCCAGGATTTTTCCTGGCGAGACATTTTGGAAGACTTATAAATACGTATTTTCTAAGTGAAAGCATTGTCTAGCATTGTTAAGAGCAGGACAGTCCATTAGTATACGTTTGACAGTCATTCTCTATTTACAGGAATCACATGTTGGAGGTTCTTCACCGTTTCGTAGGAAAGCATGTATAAGTCTTTTGTCCCCAATATGGCTTCTTGTGTGTATGGTTGGATCATGTCTGGATTCAAAAGGGGAAATTAAGGAATTGTCTTTCGTTTATAATAGGCTTAGCGACTGTTCAGAGATAAATGCTTATTCATTGTCAATAAGTTAGGTGTACCAAACAATAATAAAAAAGAAAATAATATCTTACTGTCATTAACACTTTGGAAGGCAGTAGGAACACAGACACACCGGGAGGCTGACATAGGAGAGGAAGTGCTCTTTTATTCTTAGTCAAGGTGGTAGTGTCTGTGCATGTGGGGAGGAGTGGTGTGGGGAGAGGTTATAGCCTTCCTGGTGAGAGGCACGGCTTGGCGGCAGCAGCAGCGTCGGGGCAGTGCTCAGGGCTGCGGTAGAGGTGAGTGGGCGCCGCTGGGTAATGCGAGGAGGCTGGAGAGCATTTTCTTCTTCTTCATCATCGTCGTTGGCAGTGTCGGTGGCAGCGGCGGAGACAGTTGTGTGAGGAGTGTTGTGTCTCTGAGGTGCCTGTGCTGCAGGCCCACCATCACACTTACCATCATTATAAGGTGAAAATGAGGATCCACTCATTTTGGCTCATTTGGAAAATGTGAGTCTACTCATCTGGTGCACTTGTGCATATTTAGAGTTTTCAGATAAAAAAAAAATCTCATTTGGATTACTTATGAAACTGGGACAAATAATGTTTCTCGAATGTTTCTAATATTCTAGTTTCAATGAAACACCAGGAGACCCGCCAACTTAATTTTTGCCTTATAGGGGGTCCCTTAATGCTTATGCCCCTTTACCCCAATTCTCACCAGTGGATTTAAATCTATGAACCAGAAGAGATGCAAAATCAAAGGGCACACTGTCTAAGCAAAAAGAGAAAGGATTCTTCTCTGAGTGATGACCATCCTGTTTCCAGGACAGCTCCCCTTCAGCATCCCCGGTGTTTTGGATAGCACGGCAGCACGTGGCTATAAGGTGTTATAACACCGCTCCCTGGCTGTCTTCCTTCGCTGCCTCCCAGCCACTCTCACCAATGGTACCACTCTCACCAGCCACCAATGGTACCACTCTCTGAGTCACATCATGCCTCACTTCATGCACACCGGACCGAGACAGCGATCATGCAAATCTTCACGATTTGGCATTTCACTCCATACTCCCTTCCCAATCCACATCATTGCAATAAATAAGCACTAAGTTTTCCCTTACTTTGTTTTCCTGTGTGTTTGTGCTCTGCCTCTTGCAGCCTTGAGTTGCTACACTGATGGAGAATGCGGTCTTGAGCACAGAGACAACCATGGACCCCATGCTGCAACATCTGAAACACAAATCCAACAGCAGTCAGTGACCCAGGAACTAACCCAGAACCTTCGCATCACCACTGAGGGACTCCTTGCCCTAAAAGGGCACAAAACTGCTGCCACCACTCCCCTCCCTAATCCCTGCCGAGCTGCCCAAAATTGAGAAGATGTCAAAGCTTATCTCCTATCCTTTGAGTGAGTTGCCAGCGGGACGGATGGGAAGAAGATGGGTAGATGCGCACCCTTGCTCCCCTTCTCTCTGGGGAACCACAAAAAGCCTACTATGCCCACTCACCCGCCAAGGAAGATGACTACAACACCCTAAAAAGCAAGATCCTGGTTTGATGTTTTCTGTCCCCCACCCAAGTAGCGGCAGAGTTCCACCAGTGGACCTACCAGCCCAGCATCATGCCCCATACCCAAATGGACAGTTTACTGCACACCACAAAATGATGGCTACAGCCAGAGCAATGCACCATGATAGAAGTGGCCAAAAGGGTGGCCATGGACAGGTTTCTGAGGGCTCTTACCTCTTTTGTGGACCAATAAATTATCTATCTATCTAACTATCTATCTAGCTTCTGCCCGAGCAGTGGAAAGCCATAGGCATGAAGACTCCCAGCAACCCCAGAGAGATGCTGGAGGCCCTGGGTTGTGCTCTGGCTGTCCTAGAACTCGGCAAGGAAGGGCGGCAAATAGGCAACCCAGCTGGACCCCAAGCTTTTTCACCAATCAGGGGAGATGAAAGAAAATAAAAACCAACCCGTCTATAAATTTCCCCGGGACGAGCCCATGCCCACCGAGCTGGACCCAGTGCCCCCACAAATGGCCAGTAAACCCTGGTTGGCAGGATGTGCACTCCACAACACAGTCCCTCCCAGAACACCCATCCTACAAGTGGAAGTGGATGAGCGACCTGTTACGGCTCTTCTGGACTCAGGGAGCATGGTGACCATAGCACGACCCACAGTCACCACTGAAGTGGCCAAAAGAATAAAAACAATCACAATACTGTGTGTGCATGGTGATGTACACTAGGTCCCTGCAGCAGAAAATGCAGATCCGAAACCACACAGGTATATGGGCACTCCTCGTGGGCCTTATCCCAGAGCTGCCAGTCCTGCTACCCAACACCTCATGCAAGTTCCTGGCCTGCTGGCAAGGCCCATACACAGTCCTTGAGAGGGTGGGTCCTGTGAACTACTGCCTGCGACAGAACGGTAAGTGTGCAGACACCCAATTATATCATATTAACCTCCTAAAAAATGGGTCAGACCAGCTCCAGTAGTGTCTGCTTTCGCTGCCATGTGCACAGATCCCAATGAGCATACCCAGGTCCACTGAGGAGAAGACCTCAGCCCCACACAGAGCCAGGAACTGACAGAGCTTGTGGACCAGTTCACCGACATTTTCTCCTCCACCCCTGGGATGACTCATCAGGTCCACCACGAGATCAAAACACCTCCGGGAATGGTGGTAAGACAGTAGCCCTACAGAGTCTAGGAGGCCTGCTGTCAGGTTATCAAGGAGAAAGCGGGGTGGTTGCCATGGGATGGGATCATTGAAGAATCCTCTAGCCCCTGGTCCAGCCCCTTTGTGGTTGTGCCAAATCCTTATGGAAGCTGGAGTGTGTGCAATTATATATAAAATACTTTGGATTAATCATTAATCAAAAATTATGTCTAGACTTTTTTCATTTCGTGTCCTCTGTTCATTAGTGTGACAGTGTACACTTGGCTTACATCACATTGTATTACATGGGATTGGATGCTGGTATCAGGATTTTTCACATAGAAAAATTTTTCACATAGAAAATCTGGGATTTTTATTTATTTATTTAAAATGGGAAATAACCCGAAAGTTTTGGAATTTTGAAAATTCTAAAACCAAAAATGGAAATGTGCAACATCTTCACTATTCAATATTCAATTTCTAGGCCACTATTTGTAATACTGACCACGTTAACCCCTTTGTGATTTACATCTGACTGGTATTCATCAACAAACACTTGCAAGTTTGAAGAAATTCAGAGTTTTCTAAACCTCTGTAAATCCAGCAGAAATATTTATTTCATTTTGGCTTATGCAAATATTTACACACATCCTATTCTAAAGATTAGATTGATAAATGAGGCCCATTGTAATTAATATCACTTACAGCTAAATGTCTCAGACTTGATCAATTAACTTCACATTTGGAATGAAATTAATGGTTAATGTGTAAAGGAAACTATCCAATACCATAATATGATTCAACAAAATGGACGAATAAGGAATCAATTTTTACTGCAGCCTTCACATAACCTTAGGTGCTCCATTGTCGATGTGCTGTTTTGTAATTTAGATGCTAATCTCATTTTAAATAATTAGCAACAGGTAAGTGTAAATGATGGTGAACACTTTTATCTAAGACATACCAAGATCAATGAACCGAATTTCTAATGCCACTTGGACTGCTATTTGACACAATAATAATATAATGACAGAATTAAACATGCAAACACCTAAGCTCACATGTTTTAATATAGCTTTTTATTTACTCCAGTAGCACTTTGCTTCATGCTGATCACAGTGGAAATTAGAAACATTAACATTTACTGAATGAATTCTTTATAAGCAAAGATATATATTTTATTATAATATATCAGATTGTCCTAAGATAAAGCTGCATAAGGTAATTCATTTAATTAGGCTTTATTTGTTTATTTGCTTTTCTCATGTTTTGTTCAAAAGTCTCACTGGTTCATATAATTTCTTTTCGGAGTTGTGTATTGCCAGGTATAATTCTTGATGAGCGCTGTGAGTCTCCAAATCATGCGCTCAAGAAAGAATGCACAGAATACAAAGCATACATTAATCTATTGCATGAATTAATGTAAAATGGTAGCCTTTAAACTGGTCAAAGTGGGTCGTACCAACTTTAGACAGGAAGAGGACGATGTCCAGCCGCCAGGTTTAGACATGAGATTGACCTTTTGTAAAGGTTTATAAGGGTTTATGACTGAAACTAAATCAGAAATACTTTATTCCCAAAATGGAGAGCATGATATAAACAGGACATAACATAAACAACAACAGAAGAGCAGGCAGTCCTCTAATATATATCTACACATGTAGTTGATACATGAATGTGTTGTGGAATATAACCATGGGTGACACAATGACAGCAACCATGACCTTCTGAACTCTTTTGGAGTTACAGCCTAGCAGCTAATTTTGAGCAATAATAGATGTACCTTTATTCAACTGTCTTTGATAGAACTAGTTTGATTCCTGTCACCATTGTCACAGTTTGTCAGGTGCACACAGAAGGACTAATCACATTAACTGGTTGGCAGGTTTCAGCAAAATCACTGGCCTAACTATGTTTCAAAACCACACACACACACACACACACACACACACACACACACACACACACACACACACACACACACACACACACACACACACAAGATCTGAAACTAGCTCAAACAATTTGAAAAGGGAGACATGTTTTTCTTCTTTTTCCCAGCCTCTGTGTGGGAAACAAGGTCATCATGTCAACAAGATGCATGTGCATTTCTGATTTATATATATTTATACACATTCACTCAACAATCCTCCTTTCCCTCTCCCAGTCTTTGTAATACACAGTATCTTACATTAGAAATGGTTTTGTACATCATAGGCACTCACACTTATTGCCCTTTGCCCTTTTGTGGAAATTTATTATGCAGATTTAATTCTGATTAATTGCAATTAAACAAGCTCTCAGCAGTTGCAGAGGATTTGTTACATTTCCCATTTTTGGCTACTCTATGGAGCTGAATGGGGCAGTGAGTACACTTCCCAATAATTGAGCATTTAGAAAGTAGAAATCAGTGGAACATCGGCATATAGCATTATTAAAAAAATGTTGGTCATTTAAAAGAGGTACTGTAATTGGTATTGTAAGGGAAAGTAAAAATATAGCGTTATGAATTAGCACTTTATTAATATTTGTTGAAAACATTTGTTGAACAGCTGATATAAGAGGTGTGGCTCTGCCCCACCTGCCCTTATGGACGAGGTGTATAGTATGCATCATACTGAGAGAACACAAGATCTCATGAACATGTAGCTCTCACAATATAGGGTCATAAACACACAAGCACACAGGATTCTGGGAATACAAACTGACTAAATCCTATTTTCTGTTAGACCAGAATGTGAAGGACGAACAGCAAACAAATACTTACTAAATGTGGGAACATCATCAATTCTGTTTGAAAATCATCCCAGGTGATTACACTTTATGAAGCTAGCTGAGAGAATGCCAAGAGTTTACAAAGCTGTTTTTTAATAATCTAAAATGTAAAATTCTGGGTTTTGGGTTGTTTGCTATTGATTTAGTTTAGATTCATACTACACGTAATTGAAACTGAAAGTTAAAAAAATATTTGCACATGGGCCAGAAAATTTACTCATAAAAAAATCTTTTAGTAATTGGTAAGAAATACCGTAAAGGAAAATGTAAATAAACATTTGACAAGTGTGTGGGGAAACATGAAGCTGATACTAATTAAATGTTAAAATAATAATAAAATGACAAGTTAAAAAAAATTTTGATTTTGGAGATGCTCTAACAGTCGTCTAGTTATCACAAATTAGTCACTCAGATCCTTACGCTTTCCCATTTTTCCTGCTTCCAACACATCAACCTCAAGAACTGATGTATAGTATATCCCACCATTGTAATGAGATAGTAAGTGTTAATCATGTTATTTACTTCAGCTTTATATATATATATATATATATATATATATATATATATATATATATATATATATATATATATATATATATAGAGTATCTCATAAAAGTGAGTACACCCCTCACATTTTTGTAAATATTTGATTATATCTTTTCATGTGACGACTCTGAAGAAATGACACTTTGCTACAATGTAAAGTAGTGAGTGTACAGCTTGTGTAACAGTGTAAATTTGCTGTCCCCTCAAAATAACTCAACACACAGCCATTAATGTCTAAACCGCTGACAACAAAAGTGAGTACACCCCTCACAGTATATCTATCTATCTATCTATCTATCTATCTATCTATCTATCTATCTATCTATCTATCTATCTATCTATCTAACTAACTATCTACAGTATAGTATACACTGCGTTTGTGTGTGTGTGTGTGTGTGTATAACAAGACAACTGTGATGTCAGTCTGCTCTGTTTCCATGTTTGCTCTTTTCCTGCTGACAGTGTGTTAGTTGGTAACAGCAGGGACCTACCACATGTTAGCCCTGTCATTTTGAATACTTTTACTGGTGAATGCAACATACTGCTGTCTTTCATGATTTAATGACAGAAACCAGTTGGGATAGTGTCGCGATTATTTCATTTGCTTGCTGCAGGTGTGGAATAGGTCTTACCTGTGTTTTTTCTAACATGACCGGGGACAATGATTTACCAGCAATTTTAACTTCTGCAGCAAAATTATTAAATAAGGGAGCCATAAGGTAAAGTCCATTAGTTATTGGGCTATATATTATGTACATACAGGCTACGATATCACCAAATTGTGCATTTCTTAATGACCACTGCATTAATTCTAATATGAATTCCTGAACGCTAGTGTTTGGGATGACACTTGTAGTCTGTGGTTCAAAGCAGAATAATGTAAATAGAGTGCAGATGGAGGTCTAATTGTTATTCCTTTTTATAGACAAGGTTTTAAGGCTTAGTGATGGCAGAAAATCAAGAGGGTTCTCATAATAAGACATGTAAAAAAAAAAGCTATACAGAGCTAATTGAAGGTGCCCCAATTTTTCTACAGGTAACATTTTCTTTTAGTAACTGGGAGAGGGAAAAGCTTAATATTTTGTCCTTGGAATGGGAATCTCAGCTTATGGTATCCCTACAAAGACTAAAGATCTGAAGAGGAGGAGGAGATGATTTGGGGGCAGATCTCTCTATAATTGGACAGATGAAAGACGTTGCTGCTGGTGCACTCTGCCTTATTAGGCGCTAACGTGAAAACCAATATTTCAGTTCACGTCAAGGTGCAGTGGGAGAGCGCAGGCTTCCTGCTGGGAGTTTGAGAACATGGCAGCCATTGTTCTCTGTCTTTCTCTTCCTGTTTAATTCACAGCCAGAACCCCCTCCCTGTTCTAAGAGAATGCAGATATGGCAGGTAAAAATGAGAATGTCAAACCAATGGAAGACATAATTCTATAAATTGACACAAATGTCGGGAAAATATAAAATTTCTACCATGATTTAAGAAATGTCTGAAGATATGATATGATGCTGCCTTTTGAAGTGATGGAAAAGAAACAGGTTAAATACTTGTATAAATAAATGTATTTGTTATATTTGTATACATAAATAATAAATCACTTTATATGATTAAAATGCATGCCAGTAACAGCTGCAGACAGAATAAAAGGAATTGATCTGGCCTTTTCTGTCCTTCTTGCCCTGATCATGAACAGCTGACAAGCTACAGTAAATCTCAAGAGCAAATCATCTGCAATAAAATCCTGTGCTCTGTGTGATGAATAGTCTGGAAAAGCTGATATAGGATAGTTGCCATCTGGTCAGAATAGTACCATAGGGGGCATACAAGCACAAGCAATGCTCTGCAGGCTTGCCTTCAAAAGCTGCAAGTTCAATTGATTGATTTACAAAAGTGGGTTATATGACCATGGGCAGAAATCCAGGGTTTAACCACAAGGTCACCTTGGAGTTATCTGACCACACCTTCTGACTTATTTCCAGAGCATACAGTTCTCCCATTCTTTTTATTATTACAGGAAAGGCAGTTTTTGGATACATGCATTTCAGACTGGCGTCTTGGACAGCCTTAGTAGAACCAGAGGGAAGTACTGGGGAATTGTGGCCAATGGAATCTTGGTCCTTTCATAAGGATGTAATAAGTTCACGAGCCCCAGATACCATTCATAGTACTTTGAAGCACTGCAATGGCTGACACATACACCTTTATTGTAGATTGAGACTTTCCATTGTCAAACAGTCCCTGAAGAAAGATGAGTATTTTGGAGATTTGGTAATGCACTGGATCCTGTCCATTATGTGTACCTAAGGGCAGACAAGACCTGTGTAATAGGGGACCTGGGTATTAGGTTGCGGTCTATGATATCACGTCTGAGTATAGGCACCAGTCTCTATGTTTGATACATCACTGTACAACTCTGGAAGATTAATTGCTCTCAGTGAATCTAATCATGGATGGGCCCACCTGATGAGCTTTTGTGCAGAATGCAGAATTATGTTATCCTTGATATACCTGACTGTCATGACATTGTGATAATGTCTCACAACTGGTAAGAAAACGTTTAGGCTACACGTGAACTGCCCTTAATTTCAGCTGGTTTAAGAATTAATCTAATCCCATTTCCATAAAGCTTGTAGTTTAAGCAATTTCATGGAGACTCCATAGGGACTTCCAATCTTAGCATCATCAACAGGAGTCAGTACCACACCTGGCTAAATCTTGCAAAAATAGCTGAATCTGAATCTTTACTTTGTGTAGTAGATTGTGTGTGAGGAGAATGGACTTATCCTGAATGGCCTGCTATCTTTTGGGGTAACATAGTAGCAGGTTATCCAAGATTTGTAGCATTCTCAGGTCTCTGGACATCATGGCAGGCAATGCTGCTTGGCACTAGACAGAGTACAAAACGTAGAACTTTGAATTGGAATGCTTGTCCTTATAACAAGCTATAAAAGGGTAATGTGTTCAAAGGTGTTGGGGACATGAAAATAGGCATTGCGCAGGTCCACTGATATGATCCAATTCTGCGGTTTAATGGCATAAATTACATTTGCTAACCTTAGCATATGGAGAGGAAAGAGCTTTAGAAGCCAATTCAGCCCTATTCAATCTAGAATTGGATGGAAACTGCCCTCCTTCTTCTGAATAAGGAAGTACAGTGAATAAAACTGCTTGTTTTTAAACCACTGGGTCTACCATTTTGATTGTGCCTTTGTCCAAGAGAGAACAAACTTCTTGGGTCAGAGCAACAACTATGTTGAGGTCTGATATCAACAGGACCCTGAACTCTGAGACTCTGGGGCCAGCAGTGGAACTGGTGTTTATATCGCTATGATTCACTCCATGAATTTGATAAGTCTGAGAGCATGGCAGCCATTATTATCTAAAGAAATCTATTTTCTATATTTATACACAGTGCTGTGACAAAGTATTTTTTCTTTTGTTTCTTTGTATATCTCATACTAAATAGTTTTAAAACATCAAACAAAATATACAATACAGTTTTTTTTTATTGAAGCAAAATAAATAAATAAATCCAACACTTATCAGCCATGTGAAACACTAATTGCCCCCTTAAACTTAAAATCTGGTTATGCTGCATTTAGCACCAATAACTGTGTCCAAATGCTTCCGATAACTGGAGATCAGTCTTTTACGGTGCTGTGGTGTAATTTTGGCCCACTCTTCTTTGCAGAACTGCTTCAGTTCAGCCATATTGGAGGGTTTTTGAACATGAACTGCCTGTTTAAGGTCCTGCCACAGCATCTCAATTGGGTTCATGTCAGCACTTTGACTAGTCCACTTCAAAACTTTAATTTTGCTTTTTTGAGCCAGTCAGAGGTGGATTTACTCCTGTGATTTGGATCTTTGCCTTGCTGCATAATCCAGTTGAATTTCAACTTACAGACTATAGATGCAATTACTGCAAGTTGCCCAGGCCAAGTTTTTTTTTCCCATTTGGAGATAATGGCTCTTACTGTGGTCCTTTGGAGTCCCAGAGCCTTTTAAATAGTTTTGTAATAGTAATAGTAATTGTAATAGTTTTGTAACCCAGACTGATATATTTCAATCACCTTCTTCCTCATCATTTCCGGAATTTCTTTCAGCTTTAGTATAGTGTGTTACTGGGTAAGACCTTTTAACCAATTTCATGCTGTTGAAAAGTTCTATTTAAGTGTTGATATAATTGAACAGGATTTGCAATGCAACAGCTCCAAAGGTAAATTTTTATTAATGTGGTCTTTTTTTTTGTCCTTGCACTGATCATGAACATGAACAGCTGACAAGCTACAATCAACCTCCAGAGCGGATCATCTACAATAAATTTTTGTGCTTTGTGTGATCTGGCAAAGCTGAGCTAGAATAGTTGCCATTTGGTCAAAATAGTACCATAGGGTGCATACCAAGCAGAGGGGCTTGTTGCCAACCCATGCCCTGCGTAGCAGGCCAAATATATTTATCTATAACTTTGGAACTCTTATACAGTCATGATATTGCATTATTAATTACATTTTCCTTAAAATGGACTATTTTGTAATGGCAACAGTGTTATATATATTCTCAGGCTTCTGAAGGGCAAAAAAGCATTTTTCCCTATTACTAGGAGATCATAAGCTCAAATCCTGACGATACCACAGCCATCTGTGACCAGTAGTACTGTAGACAATAATTGGGTCTTCTCTCTGGGTTGGAAAGATGGTGTTACTCTCTCCCCTGTCAATTAGAATGACACCAGGCAATTGTTGGCATCTATGAGCTCATCTATGTGAAAGAGAACAGTTGGCGCTTTTCTCCTAGTGCTTCAGCTGCCCTGTGACGCAGTATAAGTGGCACTTTGAAGAAAAGAAGAAAAAAAAAAAGCAGTAACAGAACAGCATAAGTCTTGGACAGAGCATGTGTTAGCTCTCATCAGTTGGTGGTTATTGTGAGATCAAGCTAGTAGAAGGAACATATGCAATGACCACATTGGAAGGATCTGTAATCCTCTTGCTAAAAATATGGTATAATCTCTGTTTCTACAGTGTGAATTTAACGAAACAACCTTCTTACTACAAACATGCCTTCAATGATAGATCACATTTAGGATAAGACCACCGTTTTACATATCTCATTTGAACCGTTTTGGATTTCTTTCATAGGCATCATGGTATCAATATATAGTCACATCCCTATGAGACAGAATTCAGAATAAGAATGGATTGTGCTGAGGTTGGTGCAGGCGCCATGCTCTCATTACTGGCCACACATGAGGTGTCTGTGAGATGAGAGTGTGTCATCATGTCCCACTGGACCGTCATGTCCTGCTACATCAACCCTTCTTATCACAACGGTGTGCTGCTTTATTGGTGATAGTGTCAACATATCAGAAACAAATGCCAGAGAAGAAAAAAAAACACTGTGAAGGAAAGATAGAAGAAATACAAAAAAGCTCTATGCAAAAACTGCTAGTCTTAATTATATCAAAACTTGTGAAATGATTAGTATTCTATTACTGAATAATTAGTATTCAGTGCTAATGGCTTGGATGAAAAGTGCACAGCAAGCTGTGTAAACTGAGAGATACACATCTTATTAGTTGTTCATTTTCAAAAAGAATCATGTTGGGAGGAATGTGTATATTTAATTCATTTATAATTGAGAAAATCCTACAGGGATATACTGTACAGAGATCATATTTAAATAATATAACCAAAAACATTCATTAATAGGGTATGGCAAATAATCACCTTAGAAGACAAAACAGACAAAATAGTCATATTATTACAATACAGTATATTCTAATTGGTTGAAATAATGAATTAATTTTAGCATAGAAACAGAATGCATTGGACTTAATTGACCAATATACTTTATACACTAATAAACATTCAGGCAAATACACACTCATATTTATATATTAAATATTTTCTTTAGGAGTGTATCATAGATTAAAGACATACAGTAAGCAGCTCAGTCCATGTCAGTGTCTGGTTTGGTTCCTCAAAAGGACAGAGAAGGAGAGTAGTGAGTAAATCCAACAAATACCCAAAGATCACAATTTCATAATTGCACACTTTGGTATGTTTTTGTGATTCAACTATTATACACAATCTCCACAACAAAAAGCTGCTTAGAAGGTTTACACAAAAGAATCCCTTCCTGAGAACAATCCATAAAATGCAACTCCTGGATTTTGCCAAGCATCTCTGGAACTGTAAGTGTTGCATTCTTTATTTACTTACTATATGCGTTGCATTATAATCACAAATATTATTACCTTATTAGCAGCACTGATTTTTCCCACACAAATTGCCTTAATTGCTATGTTGTTAATTGCATTTAATTGGCATATTTATTTTAAAATGTCAGTTTGGCTGTGAACACATCCCCAGCCGGGTGTGATATGCGACAACACTGCGAGTTTGTTGCTGTTTGTTGACCTCTATTCACAGCATGAGTCCTCTTCTCATATCACAGCCCCATTCCCTCCCTCCCCCCCTCTCTCTCTGAAATCCCACATGATTTGGTTTTCTATTGCTGTGAATCTACTGGCTCGATAAACTCTCATCAGATTAAACCAGCACTAACTGACTCTGGTCTCCCCGACCACCATTCTGCCCTTCCTGCACAACCACTCATCCATCCATCCATCAATGAATCCATATAACCATCTGGATCCTTTCACCCATATATCCATGTATCAATCCACAGAACATATACGTATTCCAACATGCATGCATCCATCCATTCATCCATCAATACCTTTATTAATTCATTCATTTAGGCATGCTTCAATACACAATT
Organism: Ictalurus punctatus; assembly: GCF_001660625.3. Classification (NCBI taxonomy): domain Eukaryota; kingdom Metazoa; phylum Chordata; class Actinopteri; order Siluriformes; family Ictaluridae; genus Ictalurus; species Ictalurus punctatus. The sequence goes on along the minus strand of NC_030438.2, from coordinate 3,279,127 downwards.
CCATATATCAATTGTTCCATTTTTCAATCAATTTATCCTATCCATAAATCCATCCATTTATTTTTCCATCCATCCATCCATCCATCTACCCAGCAAGCTACAAATTAATCCATACTTTCATTCATTTATCCATGCATCCACTACCCTATCAGTGCATTAAGCCATCCACCCACCAACCAAATCATCCAACCATCCATCCATCTGTCCATCCACCCGATCTCTACTGTTGGACTATACTCATATATAGTATTTACAATTATACTCAGTGGAGTGTGATTATTCTTAATTTGCAAGGTATATGTATCTTTTCTCCTGTGAATATACGGTTTCAGAATCATCCTCAGGGGATGGATGACGGGGAGATCATTGTGATGTTGTTTACGTGCTCTATATAGTGACTAGGGTGTGTTCTTTGGAACACATCCTCGGTGGACCGATGAAGATATGATGCCTGTGATGACATTTACATGAGATACAGTGCCCTCCACTAATATTGGCACACTTGGTAAATATGAGGAAATAAGGTTGTGGAAAAATTGTCTTTATTGTTTATCCTTTTGATCTTTTGTTCAAAGAATTCACAAAAATAGTCCGCTCTCATGGATATCAAACAATTGCAAACATCACACAGGCTTATGCAACCCCCCCCCCCAAAAAAACCAAAAAAAAACCAAAACTTTTTTATATATAGGTGTGCAACAATTATTGGCACCCCTATGAATAAATATGTCAAAACTATATTTGAAGAATATTCCCATTGATATTTGACCTTTTTTTAGTACACCTGGGTGACTAGGAAGAGGAAATAGTTCAACCATAACTTCCTGTTTCACAAGAGTATAAATATGATGTAACACATAGGCCGAATTCACTTAATCATTCGTAACAATGTGTAAGACCAAGGAATATAGCACTGATGTGCGGCAAAAGGTTGACAATGGGAAATGGCTATAAGAAAATAGCACAAGCATTGAAAATGCCCATTTCCACCATCAGGGCAATAATTAAGAAGTTCCAGTCAACTGGGAATGTTATGAATCAACCTGGAATTGGACGCATGTCTATATCGTCTCAACGCACTGTGAAGAGGATGGTTCGAGTGGCCAAAAAATCTCCAAGGATCACAGCTGGAGAATTACAGAAGTTAGTTGTATCTTGGGGTCAGAAAGTCCCCCCCAACTACAATCCAAAGTCACCGACATCACCACAAGTTGTCTGTAAGGGTTTCAAGAAAATAGCCTCTAATCTCATCCAGAAAAAGCCTATAGCGTCTTCAGTTTGTAAGACACTACTGGAACTTCAAATCTGATGGGTTCTATGCTCAGATGAAACCAAAATAGAGCTTTTTGGCAATAAACACCAGAGGTGGTTTTGGAGCACACAGAGAGGTAGCCATATGGAAAAGTACTGTGTGGTTAAAAATGGTGCTGGCCTTTTAATGTTTTGGGGCTATTTCTCTGTCAGAGGACCTGGACATTTTGTTAGGCTACATGGCATCGTGGACTCTATCAAATATCAACAGATATTAAATGAAAACCTGACTGCCTTGGATCTTCCAGCAGGACAGTGATCCAATACATCAAAAACATACATCAAAAACAACACAAAAATGGTTTACTGACCACAAAATTTTTCACAACTTTCTTTGCTCATATTTACCAAGGGTACCAATATTAGTGGAGGGCACTGTATGTAATAAATGATGTATGTGTTTTGAGACATGTCTGCAGTGGACTGATGGTGGTGAGGTGGGTTTGATGGTGGTTTATATATTTACTGTATATGATAGAATGAGGAACAAACTGCATATTGAATGAAATCTATTATAGAAGACAAATAAATCTCTTCCCTATATTAGTGTACTGCATAGTGTTTTCGTGTAAATATTTCTATAATTTTTTTGTAGTAAATGTGTTTCTTAGTTTTTAATTTAAAGCTCTTAATTAGATGCATATTATGTCCATGCTGATTCTGCTGGCTTTTGATTTTTTATGAGAGTATTTATTCCTTAGACACGGATTTCCCCTCGTGCTGAGAGCCAAAGCATTTGGCGAGCATGAACTGTCCGAAGCACACCAGCATGACTGTGTTTATGGTTACTCGTGTGTTTTGTTTTGGTTTCTGTCCTGTCCCCACCCCTGTTGTATTATTGGTTCTTTCCTAATGTCTCAGCTGTTTTGTATTATTCCTCTTTGATTACGTTTAGCATTTAAACCCCTTGTATATCTTTGTTCAGTGTGAAGCATTGTGTCTTTGTCTGTTTTCCGCCAGATCCGTAGCAGGCCTTTATTATTTCTTCTGTGTTTTCTAGTTTCTAGAGCCTGTTTTTGTCCTCATGATTTCGATTCATGTTCTGCCTAGTTTACCCTGTTTGCCGATTGCCTGACCCATTGCCTGTTTTGACCTTGATCTTGCCTTACAATTTGGATTTGTCTGCCTGTATCTTTAATAAAAGCTCAAACAACAGTTGCATCCATCTCCAACCCCATGACAGAATACTTCGCCTACAACATGGATGCAGCAGGAATGCTGCGGAGATGTCACGCCAGGTTAACAAGGAATGTCTTCCCAGCATTTAACTCGATCCAGTTTCCCCAGTGGACTGCCATAGACCTCCCAGACTCATATGATGGATTCTTTAGTTATCCTGAGTATTTCTTCATGGACTGCCAGGTATATTTTGCCAGCCTGGAGGAACCCAAGCCCGATGAGAAGCAGTGGCTGCGGGTCATGCTGTCCTGTCTCTTCGGCCCATCCTGCCAGTGGGCGGAGTTTCTATTTGCCATGGGATCCAGTGGACTTAGTGACGTGACTCAGTTGGTGGGACTATTTGTGCACGGGAGTCCAGAATGCAAACCTGACTTGGAAAATCTTTTTTTGGGGGGGTCCAGCCTGTCAGATAAACCTCCGTCCCTGTGTCCCACCGTTCAAACTGCTCATGCCTGAGGCTGATGACACAGCCCACCAAGCCATGTTTCAGTCAGAGGCTGACGACATGGCCCACCAAGCCATATTCCAGTCAGAGGCTGACAACATGGCCCACCAAGCTCTGCACATGCCTGAGGCCAACGACATGGCCCACCAAGCTCTGCGCATGCCTGAGGCTGGCAACATGGCCCACTGAGCCAGGTTCCAGCCAAAGGCTGACGAGATGGCCTACTAAGTACTGTTCACGCCGGAGGCCAATGGGACAGCCTCCCAAGGCATGTTCCTGCTAGAGTTCGATGAGACAGCCTACCAAGTCAAGCTCCTTTCTGAGGCTGATGGCAAAAACCTCCCAAGAACAACTCACACTTGGGACTGACAACGTGACCTCCCAAGCCATGCTCACACCAGAGACTAAAATCACGACTTACCACAACAAGTTCAAGCCAGAGGTCGACAAAATGACCTACCAAACTCTACTCCTTCCAGAGGCTGATGGTGTAACCTCCCAAGCCTTTTTCTCGCCAGCCTCATGTCTGCTCCTCGGCTACTTGAGGAACCAGACATTGCCTGCCTCTGGACCTGAGGAAATGTGTGGACATTTTGCCCAGGGGGCTAGATCCACTGTGGTTTTTGGTGATTCCGTTTCCAGCCCCATAACATGTCACTATCTAATGTTGGTTCCCTTGATTTTTTGAAAAAAACAAACAAACTACAGAGCAATATTTATCTTTACAAAAATGAAAATGCAGGCATTGATGGATGTGCATGAGATTATTTGTTCTTGATTTGGAGTGTGTAAAAACAGATGCGCACTAGGAAACAGACTGATAAGGGAATCAGGATCATTAATAATGTGCAATAAAGAAGCACAAATTAATTTAACATTTCTCAAGATATTTATCATGCTGCCAAAGCCTTGCATATTGATTGGAGGTATCTGATTTGTACACAAAGAGCACACACACCAAGCTTGTATGCTTTGATTAACATTTCTATTTCATTAGTGCAGCCTTTAGGCCAACCTTGAGAATTCATTAATAGCCACGCTAACTTACAACTATTGATTTATTTTTTAATATTATATATATATATATATATATATATATATATATATATATATATATATATATATATATATATATATATATATATAAGGAAGACATAGCATTTCCATATCTATATGGAAGACATTACATTACATTACCAATACATTTGGAAGAGAGCTCAGAATGACCCTTAAAATGAAGGATTTTATTGCCCTTTTTTGCCCTGCCAATGAGAAAATAAAAAAAATTAAAAGATACAGGCAGAATAGTATGTTTAACTGATGCAACGCTTTGACCTGAAGCATAAGTCTCAGCAGATGTCCTGTTATATTTTATAAAATATCATTTATGGAACATCTTTACTGGGGCCAATAAGCACAGTGACCCTGATTCCACTATTTAGTAGCCATCTTTCCACTGTAGGAAAAATTCAATTTAACATTACCCTGCTGGAAGGAGAAAAAGATAAGCAGAACGAGAGAATTTGAGTATGAATTAATAAGTGTGTATTTAATCGTTCTGGCACTTTGATTCTGCTACTCTGAGCAACGGAGCCAAAGGCTGTGTGACTTTCAGTGCTATTCATCAAGGCCTGCAGCTTTGCATGACTGTATTCTTTTTCTGTTTGGGCAAAAATTACCCCTTCATAAGGTGGAGCAGTACTTAAACTATTTTTACATTATGGATTTACAGTGCCTTGCATAAGTATTGACCCCGTTTGAACTTTTCTATGTTTGATAGTGCTGTAGCCTGGGACTTAATGGACTTATGATGGACTTGGGATTATTGAAGTAAGGAAAAAATCTATATAGTTTGCAAAATTACTTACAGTTGCATGGCTGCTTCTCTGATTAATGCCCTCCTTAACCCGTCACTGACAATTGGTAGACAGCCAGTCTGTCCAGTAGGTAGAGTCACGGTTGTGCCTTATATGATTGATATTTTCCCAGATCATAGGAGAGGGGTACTTCTGCAATCACTGCAAAAAGTTTTACATTTTTATTTAAAAATAATTTTGCAAACTACATTGATCCCCACACACTTCAATATTATGGGCTAACTTTAGAGATGCAACGATACTAAATTTCTCAGCAGATACCGATAACCAATTATTCAGAGTGATATCGGCCGATGCAGATAGTTCTGTCTTTTATTCCTTCTTTTAAATAAATAATAATTAATTCCACAGTTCTGAAAGAAATGCAAATAAAAGCGTTATTCTCTCCATTTCAACAAGTTGTTTGATAGTAACTGGTCTCATCAACAGAACACACATTACTCTAATTAACATTAACACATCACTGAATATCAAACTGGTAATATATAACATAATATATATAATATATATATATATATATATATATATATATATATATATTAACATTAACTGGATATGAAATATACTACTCTACAAATATATTTTTCTTTGCAATATATACTTTTTTGTCAACTCATGTTCATTTAATTCTTTCAGCAGTGTACTGACGCTTTAATTCAGCGTGAGCCGCACGGCAAAAAAATAAATAAATTAGAGTCGACGCCGAAATTCCCGCTTCGCTGCTGCAGCATCCGGTGTAAGATTTTAGCAGTGCAGAGCTTACAGCGCTTACAAACTGCAGTTTTGTCATCATTCCACACGAGAGACATCATCTTTACACACAGCATGAAATCAGTGTGTTTTCCTGCCCTCTTTTGATTGACAGGATATAATCGGCCCTGATCATCTAATGTTTCTAAACTATGAAAAATTGCCTTTATCGGCCGATACCGATCATCGGCCGATACAGCGGTGCATCTGTACCTATCTTGTATACCTACGATACTCAGTATTCCAATTAATCCATTTTAGTTCCAGGTTGCAGCATAACAAATATAAGAAAACTTAAGGGAGGTGAATACTGTACTCTTAATGTCACTCAGCTTAATTTCTTTCATGAACATTTGAAAAAACAAAAACATTATTAATCCCATTAAGTTACCCTCATTTTAAAGTTACTTCACTCCCTGTCATGTAATAAACCCAACTTCCTGGAACTGCTTTCTCAAAGCATGAATGCATCTAACAATAGATATCCATATTAGTGCCCTAGGCCAGAGAAAGAGTGTGAAAGTAAGTGTTCCCCATAGACTTGCATTGATTTTTTTTTGTGGCAGATTTGAAGGTTCTTTTTGTTAAGATACTGACAGAATAAAAGGTATTTTTCTGTTCAGCAGAGAACATCTACTGTACGTTTCATTACTAGATCTTTTATCTCCACTTGAAAAATCACAGTTTTTTAAATTAGTTGTATGCATGTAAATGCACCTTTCAGTGAACTTTCTAATTCTAATGTGAAACTGGGATTAACATAGATATAACATAGATATGTTTATTATGTATTTCATACAATATGTCATTTTGTGAAATGAAAGTTTTGGTGAAATAAAAGTGTTGGTCCAATTCTCCAAATCTCTTATTTCCACTCCCACCTGTATACACAAACCTGCCATCAGGTGGATTCCCTAGTGTGGGAAGTGACTTCGGTCTCTGTTTCCATCAGGATAGTTTATAGTGATCATCACTGAGATGAAGAGAAAATAGATTGGGGGATTTTACAATAAATAGTGCAGTTGTACTGCTGCAAAATCTAAAGATATTGCTAAGCACAATATCCACAGCATAATCCATGTACAAGTCATGTGTTCCTGTGCATCCTTACTGCCGGCATCAATAAAGCTGTTGAAGCAACTCCCTGTGGGTGGAAAATTCACTGTATGCTGTCATCAGCCGAACACTTCAAGTGTCAAAGTTCTCCAGGCAGCAGACACATGCACACACACACACACACACACACACGCACGCATGCACACACACACACGCAGAAAGCACAGACACACACGCACATGCACACACACGCACACACATGCACACACACACACACACACACACACACACACACACGCGTGTCACTAAGCTGAATCAACCTTGACTTCCCTTACTATACAGAACCTGAATGTGAGCAGCGAGTAGAGAAAACGAGAGCATTAAAACATTCAGCAAGACTGTTTATTTTTTTTCTTTACTAATTTCTTTCTTCCTCATACCTCGTTTAGCATTATAGCTTCTTGTGAAAAACAGATTTTGTCAATACTCGTTAAATGGCCCTGTAGTCAGACTGTCAATATCTTTAACCTTCATAACTTATTATATGAACTGGGTCACGTGAATTGTACAAAATATATCAACATGACCTTGTAAATTCACACTTGTAAATTCACAACAATTCAATTTGTTCAAAATAAAATGATCAAGGTTAAGGTTACAACTTTTTTATGATTTACTTTGTGTGAAATTCAACCATACTACTCTCATTTGTTTTTAAATGTGTGTGAAATTTTTTGTGAGATTAGGTTGATGCATATTATGTCTTCCATTTATCTGTAAATTGTAACAAGTTGCGGTAGTTTTTATTACATTTTCACAAAAATGTACTTTTTTCATTGTTTTATAATTTGCAGTTGTGTTTTGCAGTGCATTTGAGGTCCACAAATACGACTTTTTGGAGCCAGCTAGTTAGCTACATAGCTATATCAAGCCAAAAGCACTTTTCTACAGGAAGTTGCAGTTTGGCAAGTTACCACATTTTTCAGTTAATTTCAATTCAATTCAAATCAAATCAAAGAAACCTTGAGATAAACTAGACTCAATAGGGAACCCACTCCTACATTGTATATTATAAAGTCAAATAGTACTAAGTGTATGGAAAAGATGTTCAGTATGTGTTGATTGGGGTGAGTCTTGAATATACTGTTATATACCGTGAATATACTGTTTTTAGGGTATACGTGTGTTTTAGGGTATCTACATCAGCAGAAAGTTAGTACTGCCATTTTTCTTTTTTGCTCTAACCACCACCGCATGAGCTATACCCATTTACGTAACCTAAATTTGTTTGCTCTTTTCACGCAGGTACCATGCAAGCCAAACTGAGACCATGTACAATAGCTAACCTGATCAAATGTCACAGAACTGTCCTGATAATCTTTAAAGCTGAAGTCACCTCTCTACCAGGACAAAATTTTGACTAGTCACTCGTGACTGTATGTTTCCAATAGTGGATTTAAGAGGTAACATCACACTTTTGAAAAAATTACTTCATCGTTAAACAAGGTTAAATGCCTTGTTAAAAGGTGACACGCCATCATTAACTTTAAGTCGCCATCAAGATTCCTTCGAGGTTGTCAATCCATTAGGGTCAGGCCAAAAAATAAATAAATAAATAAATGAATAAATAAAAAAATAAATACCACAAGGTACAAGCAATGTATCTGATGCTTGACAACACAATTTTCTAAGACAGTAGGTCAAATATTGATCACATGCAGCTTGTTCTTCTCTGTAGGGAAGAAGACTATAAAGCATTTTGGAGAGCGAAAAAAGTTTGTTTTCAATTTCCTGATAAAAGACTTGAAGGACTTAGAGGATAACAGCATTGTTTTGAGGGTTGGAAGAGTTATGTGCTATAGCCTTGTGTATTGCTGGCTTTCTACAAAGTTTTAGCAGGAGCACATTTTTTTTTTTTTTTTTTGTAGATTTTGTGTCATAGACAAACAAACATTCTAGTCTTGCCCACTGACAACTTGTTTAACAAGGAAAAAACATTCTTATCAAGAGTATGTAAAAGATCTAGGTGCAAGTAACATATTCTTGGTGGGTGGCATACAATTTGACTCTCTATTCAATCAACTGTGTTACGTTCATGTCTGCCAACCTGTGCCTCCGCCATGTCTTCGAGAAGATCTTTTTGAAATGATAGTCTCAAGACTTGACACTATATGATGCGATGCTGGTGTGATGTCGGTGTCTGATCCTGACACAATACTTTTTTTTTGGCTCCCCATATCCTCTGGACCTGCCTGATTCACCTGTTGCTCTACTTCTGCTTGGATGTTCTGTACTTATGACTCACGTTTTGCTGTTATAGATGGTCCCACATAAATATGGTACAGATTTGCACTTTCACAAAGTGGATAATCTCACCTGGATACTGGAGATTTGTACCTAAAACTGCTGTTGTGACCATAATGGCTGTCTTGTGCTCATCCCAGGACTTTTTCACAATATGCTCATACTGAAGATCCTTTCATCACACTGTATGCTTTTACACTCTTATACACCTGTATGCTGTACTTATTTATAATCCCACTATCTGGTGTCACTCAGAGAAGGATGAGTTCTCTTTAGAATCTGGTTCCTCTCAAAGGTTTCTTCCTCTTGTCATCTCAGGAAGTTTTTCCTCACCACCGTCACCTCTAGGTTGCTCATTAGGGATCTAAATCTCCATTCAGATTTCTTTGTTTGTTTTAAATTTCTTGCTAACTCAAGAAACAAAACAGTCAATTTCTTTCAGTCCAGTTAAGTTCCTTTCGCAATGCCAACATGCTTATATTTGTTTTTTCTTCATTTTCTTCTCCTCCTTCATGATTTATCTAAATTTTATTTTTTCCATAATGTTAACAGGGGGGGTACTGTCGCACCTCCAGGGTTGGAGGTTCGATTCTTGCCTCTGGACTGTGTGCACGGAGTTTGCATGTTCTCCCCGTGCTACGGGGGTTTCCGCCAGGGACTCTGGTTTCCTCCCCCAGTCCAAAGACATGCGCTGTAGGCTGACTGGCATCTCTAAATCGTCCATAGTGTGTGAATGGGTGTGTGTGTGAGAGAGAGAGATTGTGCCCTGCAACGGATTGGTACTCCATCCAGGGTGTTCCCTGCCTTGTGCCCCAAGTTCCCTGTGATATACTCCAGGCTCCCCATGACCCTGTGTAGGACAAACGGAACAGAAAATGAATGTATGGCTGGATAATGTTAACGCTACAACCATCAAAGCTTATTAACCTGCACCCCTCTTTTGGGGTGACCTGATCTGACCATTTTTGTCTATACACTTCCATTCTGGCTAGTTATTTACTTTATTTATTTATTTTTCATAGTTTATTATATAGTTACTTACTCTTAAACAATGTATATATCACATTCCAGCACGCACGTACGCCTCACAGACAAAATACCGCCATCCTTTATTTTGGATATTTTTATCCTGATCCAAATAAGTTTACGGTACATTAATCCTGATTGGCTCAGTCAGTGCCATCATGTGCTTTCATGCAGGCATCATTTCTTGAGTCCACAGCAGTTCTAACTTATTAAAATCAATAGCTCATGACACACACTGAAAATGGCCACAGAGCAAACTGGACAAAATTGAACATTAATTTTTAATCATAGCAGCGATTTTGGGAATTTAGTCTGACATTGGTCTGTCTGTCTGTCTGTATGTATGTGTATGTATGTATGTATGTATTACGGGTGGAATAAAATAACACTATAATTGGTCTCAACTAGAGGTGTGTGTGGGGTGTTTTTTTTTTTTTTTTTAAATCCACTTCAGTTTTTATTTTAGTTTGTACCTGCTACAGATGTTTTTAATGTATTTAGTTGCCACTATTTCCCAAAACATAACAAGTAGTAGCTTAATTTAAACCAACACGTCCCTGACCAGACTTAATCAGTAAGGATGAAAGAATGGATACTGTTAATGAACACGGGACAAGCTTCATATCTGAACAAACTTTGTTATAGATTTTTTATTTTATGACTTCTACATTATCAAGTCAGTACAAAAAACATTTTAGATTCTCAAATATTAGTTTTCTAGCTGCTTGGTTTTGCTTCAAAAATAAGAACCAAGTGCGACAGCCAAAATCTCCAGAAGAACCGTGGCTGGTTCTGCAAGATGCTCAATAAAACTTACCAGCTAATTTCCTTATAAAACTGCACAAATTGTACCAGAGACTACTACTTTTATTTTTATTTTTTTGTCACACCAAATATTGACTTTGTTTCCTATACTACTGTTTACTGCTCTTTATGGTATTTTTTTAATGTAAAAAAATGTACTTTCATTATTTTGAAGGTACCTTTGCTCTACAGCATTTCTTTGCATGTGCCTAAAACTTTTGCACAGTACTGTATGTATGTACAGTATCTATCTATCTATATGTATCTATCTACCTGCCAACATTTTACCAATCTATGAGCCACCAACAGCTAGTTTTAAAATGAACTGCACGCTTTCTATGCTTTTCCTCTTGATAAATGCTACCAGATACATTTACAATTAAGAATAGGAATAAAAATAGACTGAGTCAGAAAGCACACCTCATATTTTCATCTGTCAAACACAAACACTTCCTTAATGTTTATATCTCAGGGAGGTGTCTAATATGTAATGATAAGTTTGTAAGTGTAATGATAAATTTGTTAACTATTCATAGGATGTGGATAGGATGTCATGTTATGCATGATGAACAGTCCTCTAAAAACATTTACCCAGAAAAAAATTATTATATATAGATATCCCCTTCATTCAGTGAACTTTAACTATTTTCAGTAATTGGTACTTTGCTATATTCTTTATGCTTGGTTGGTAAATTCCTCATCAAAAATGAAGTCTGGGCTTATCTGGTTGGAGAGTCACAACAATTGGTTTGGCATTTTGAAATCCACTGGTCCAATGAGCTTTTTTAAATTCACTAGGTTCCACATTATTGTCTATAGACAACCCCAAAAAGCGACTTCAATCAAAGCCTTTTTATATTCCTTTTCCCAACAACTCACATTTGTGGACGTTCTATGTATTTATATTATCCCGATTCAATATTTCTTGCCCATATTTAAATGATTGAAGATAACTGCTAACTGGTGAATTATAAACAATCCGATTTTTGTACCTAAGTCTTGGCCTGCACTATATACTCCCACCGTCCACTTTATTAAGAACACTTGTACACCTGCACATTATCATGCAGATATCTAACTATATGGCAGTAGCACAATGCAAAAAAAATTAATTCTGTCAGCATGGTTTTAAAGCATGATTATTTGAGTTACTATATCCTTCTTGGCATCTCGAACAAATCTGGCAATTTTCCTCTGATCTTTCTTATCAATAAAAATTTTCCACCCACAGAACTGTCGCTCGTTCATTTTTTTTTCTCAACAATTCTGTGTAAAACCTACAGACGATTGTGTGTGAAATTCCCAGGAGATCAACAGTTTATTAAATACTCAAATACTGGTACCAACATCCATGCTAAGTCAGAATCACACTTTTTCTTCATTCTGATGTTTGATGTGAACATGAACTCTTGAGCTTTATCTGCATATAAATATATATATATATATATATGCTTTTTTACAACGCTTTCATGTATGGTGATAAACAAAACATAACAAACATTTATTTTCTGATTACATGGTGAATGAAACATAAATAAGGGATGTAGTATGCACTTAGATCCTAAAAGGTCACTTGATCATGGACCAAAATACATATTATTGTCTGAAATTCCACCTGCATGTAAATCTGCATTATGGTATATTTGGCATATACTAATTTATATAAAAGGAAACCTGAGAGTTGTTCATCTCAGACGTTGAAACCTTCATTAGTCTGCGTCGTTAACAGATGCTGAATTCACGTTGGATAAACCTGGCAGCTGAAGCGTCGCTTTTGTTGCTGCTTTGTGAACACCGCAGCCCTCTGAAACCGCCTGTACAGCTGTACTTCAAAAAAAGTTTAATCCCATTGGATTTGTACAGTTTTACATGTTCTCAGAAGGGATTGCTGTCTCTGGTGCGAGAACAACAGGATTTCATGGAAGCTTACATTTAGGTGCAATGCTTGACTCTTATCCCTTCGAGATCTGGATTTAGATTATGTCTTCACTGGGAAATGATACCCTTCTTGTATGTTAGAGTATAAAAGGTCTATAATAAAACAAATAAATGTTACTCAAGGTGTAACACTTTTTTTTTTGTTTTGTTTTATAGCACACCCATAAAATCCTGACATATGTATAGAATACTGCTTGAGTACATATGAAAAGCATATGTCAGTATTTACAGGGGACGTGTAAATCTAGTTCTGCTTACGAAAAACATCAATCAGCATGATCCAGTCTCATGCAGAAAATGGGGTCATGAATAGAAACATTCTTTAAAGTGAGCTTGAGGGAATATGGATATTTTTTTTTCTGTTCATTAGCATGTTTGTTTTTATTCTGTCATTGCAACTACCATAATTGTAGCTGCCCCATGTGTTTCACATAAATATATGCCCTAATCCTATGCCGTCCTTCTATTGGTGGCTTTTGGATGAGCTCAATTCATGACTAAAGAATTATTTTATAATGTGTGATTTTTGCCTGTGTCAGCAAAGCCAGGCCAAAAATTGTCCAGTGCAAACCTAAAGTTGATTATTTTCCAATAACAACACATTATGAAGTGTTTTACTCCAAGTAAAACATAACAATTTTTCAAAGATTAAAATCTTGTATTCATTAACAAATGACAAGTTGCAATATAACTCATTTAAAGTTATATTTAATGTTAAGTTAGTTACTATTATTATTTATGTTACAGCAGGTGTAACCAGTCATTCCCTCACCAACCTCTCTTTTCTCTCTTATTGACTTAATGACTTAATAAATGTGTTGAGTTACAAAGAAAATGAAAAGGCTAAAGGCCTCCCTACTGAAGACTTTACCATGATGGAAAATGTACTCTTTGTTACAAAGCATCAACACTAAAGACTCCAATCCTGAGCAGGATGGCAGAGCGACAACCTCAGCCGAGCAGGATGGCAGAGCAGCATAGACAAAGGTATAATGAGACGATAATGTGAGACAAAGCGTGCATTGCAAACTGTGACTATATATAAGAGTGCTAATTACCAGGAATGTGAATCAATCTGTTTTTCAGTCTCTGCCTTTGACATCATTGTCTGTAATCTGTGCAGTCTCTGTGAGATTATATCATATTATAGCTCCATTTGTGAAAAAAGTTATGGTATGTTGAACTGGATTTAAGATTAAACAGATTTTGAGAATTTTTTTTTCACTTGTGAGTGCTTGAGGACCCATACTTCTATACATACCTTGTGTTTTATTAAAATCATTACTAACTTTTGTCATGATCTTGCGTCTTGGTGTAACAGGACAGACATTGAATAATAAAGTGAGTCATTAAATAAAGATCATTAGGAATTAGTGGGAATGTAGTGAGTAAATGTTTGATATTTGGAATGAACGTAGTTCACGGTAGTGCACTCAGGATCTTATCTACAGCCTCTGAAATATTAACACAGCAATGAGTTGTGATTCGTCTTGGGACTCAGCAGCATCTTAAAGGTGAGAAGGTGAGAGACATCTCAGAGATATCATTCCACTTGTGAACTTAAACTTATCTGAAATTTCATGCTTTGTGTCATGGAAGGAGTACTGCACACTGGCGGCGCTTTCTGTTTTTTCGGCCTTGAACTTTTAGGTCAGATCAACGGTTCTGTTGCTTTTTGATGCTTTAACCTCTTGTTGTGTTTGAATACAATAACCTTCCTTTGAACCAGATGGCTTCCACTTCACACTGGGAGTAGGAAACACTGGATCTCCCACCTGCCGTTTTAATTACAAGTGAGCAGGAAAAGAATACTGAAGGGTTAGAGCAGACCCTGAGTGTTAACTCTGTGTGTGTGTGTGTGTGTGTGTGTGTGTGTCAGTCAGAGGATAGCACAAGTAAACAACATGAGCAGCTACAGTGATTAGATCAGCGGTCACAGTTGTGCTTTTGACTCAATACATATTGGGCAGCTGATGATCTACCGGCTTGCTTTCTTGAGCAAATACAAAAGTCTGCATATAAAAATACTGATTTTACTCCATCATTTATGAAATATACATTTAAAACTTGAAAGTCTGATAAGGAAGCTTATACCACAGCACTGTTCAATTCTCAAATCTGATTGGTCTGAAGGTGTTGATTAATTTTCTATAACAGCAGCTCTGACAGTAGTTCACAATTAAGTACATGCATTTATCAATACTGTTAATTTTTTCAAAATTTCTCACACAGTTAGCACAACAGTGATCTATGTGTTCTGAATGTTGCATAACTTATTACTTTTTGTGCTTTTACACAAAAAGCACTTTAAAAAACTCAGCTTTCATTATTCAAGAATTCTTTTAATCAACAAATTCAACTCAACATCAATCAAAACAGCTCTTTTTTTAAAATTTTTTTTTTTTAAACGAACTGTTTTCCAAACTAATCAATACAAGTTTGAAACCAAGGAAAGTAGTATTTTTTATAATAAAATAGGTGGCAGGCACAGCTACTAAGTGGTTAGCATGTTTGCCTCACATCTCCAGGGTTTGGGGCTCGATTCCTGCCTCCACCCTGTGTTCGCAGAGTTTGCATATTCTCCCTGGGCTTCGGGAGTTTCCTTTAGGTACTCCGGTTTCCTCCCCAGTCCAAGGACATACTTTGTAGGCATGCTTAGTAGGCAGTTGTGCCCTGCAATAGGTGCCCTGCAATAGGTTGGTCCATCCAGGTTGTCCCTTGCTTTGTGTCCCAAGTTCCATGGGACAGGCTCCAGGCTCCACTGTGACACTGTGTAGGAAAGCGGTATGAAAAATGGGTGGATGGATAGTCACAGCTGATTTCCAATTGAACTGTAATCAGGTGTATGTATGTATGTATGTATGTATGTATGTATGTATGTATATATATATATATATATATATAGTAATAGTATACACCATGAGGTTACACTTCTGATTGTTGATGTACTGTGTTATTTCATCCGACTGCATATAACTGTAGATCATGTTCAATTTTACAAGATGGATCAGTGTCCTCATTCATAAATAGCGCTGTTGCTATGACGATTTCCACCAGACTGGATCAAGTGTGAAAAGAGTCTATATTATGAGATTGCCTACACCCTCAGGCAAAATTTGCGCTGTGGACACTTGGACACATATCAACACATTGTTGACGATGCCTGTATATGTCCTCACCACTTTTTGAAAGTGTAGTCCATTAAAATT
Organism: Ictalurus punctatus; assembly: GCF_001660625.3. Taxonomy (NCBI): domain Eukaryota; kingdom Metazoa; phylum Chordata; class Actinopteri; order Siluriformes; family Ictaluridae; genus Ictalurus; species Ictalurus punctatus. Next base: position 3,263,228 of record NC_030438.2, on the reverse strand, counting down.
CTTTTATATGATGGCATGCATCAGGGACCGTTTCAAATCATGATATTGTGACATATGACTATAAAGTCAGCCTTTATATTAGATGTAGTTGTCATCATAATCGGCAATTTACTCAGCCTGCAGGTCAGCACTTCGCAGTTTACTTTTCTCTGTTTTTAAGGGGCTCTCAGTGAATACTGTCTGTAGGTGATATTAAACCTACACTTTAAAAGTCCTCTGAAGCATCTATTATTCTATAATCATGGGAAATGTTTAAAAAGCTGGAGTGGATGTAAACGGGCCTTAAATCGGAGTTGTGCATTTTCTATGTGATGCGTTTTTGGTAGTGAACTCAGACTTTTGGATCATATTGTATTTTGAAAAAGATTTGAGCCACAGTTCTGAAAGATGCTTCAGAAAGACCCCAAGCCCACCGGGTTGGTTTTCACTTTACATTTCAAACAGAAGAAATACCACTATACACAGCGGGATTTCTTGATACAGAGACTGAGCCGAAATGTCAAATCGGAGAGAGAGAGAGAGAGAGAGAGAGAGAGAGAGAGAGAGAGAGAGAGAGAGACTGTAAAACAGAGAAAATGCAAGAGATGCTGTAGTGATGGCAGCTCAGCCTCATTCCATCCACTCATGAGCTACTGTACAAATAAATTTCCGATCTGACAGCAAATAGAATAATATAAAACACTATTTATATATAGTGAATAATAGTGGAGTTGAAAATGACTTGTATTACATGCACTAGCAAGGCTTGATGTACTGAAATATGGTAACATACTGTATGGAGAAGAATCAATATGAGGTGTTGGTCATTAAGTGTGGACAACTCTTAATTTCACAGAACATTTTGCTGTCTGTAGTTTGCGTCTAGCCCTGGGGTTAAAGGCCACTGTAGCTAAAAAGTAAGAGAAGCTTATAGCTAACACTTCAGCAACATCAAACGGTAGGCTTAAATCACAAACTCACCTCAAACCACCTTGTTGAGTTGTTCAATATCTCAACCAGACTTGCTTATGTGACACTGTAATCCGTAAAACTGAACAAAATTATGTCATAGACCCAAATTGTCCACTGCAGTAGAGGACTCAAATCACTTACTCTGTACATACAGTAGCTTGGTGTCATGTCACGCAAGCATCAAGCTCAGGTCAAATACAGTGGGGGAAATATGTATTGAACCCGTCAACATTTGTTTCAGTAACTACATATTTCCAGTGAGGCTATTCACATGAAATTTTCACCAGACTTTGGTATCAACTCAGGAAATCCACACATGTAAAGAAATCCAAATATTACCCAAGAGGGTTAAGGCAGTGCTGGAAAATAATGGTGGCCACACAAAATATTGACACTTTGGACCCAATTTGGACATTTTCACTTAGGGGTGTACTCACTTTTGTTGCCAGCGGTTTAGACATTAATGGCTGTGTGTTGAGTTATTTTGAGGGGACAGCAAATTTACACTGTTACACAAGCTGTACACTCACTACATTGTAGCAAAGTGTCATTTCTTCAGTGTTGTCACATGAAAAGATATAATCAAATATTTACACTCACCAAAGTGAGTACACCCCTCACATTTTTGTAAATATTTGATTTCTCAGCGGAGCATGGAGGCAGAGCAACGTCCTCAGTGGAGCAGGAAGGCGGAGCGATGTCCGAACTGAGCAGAAAGGTGTAGCGATGTCCGAAGCAAACCCTGGTGTAGTGGCATCCGAGGTGGAGCAGGAAAGAAAAGCAGAACTCTTGGCCGTGCTGGGAGGCAGAGCAACGTCTTCAACTGAACAAGGAGACTGAGCGGCATACTCAGACGAGCAGGGAGCCTGAACAATGTTTTTTGTCGACTCGGCATGCTGGACAAGATCCACAGTGGGGGAGGGAGGGGGGAGATGGTTCCAGCCTGGTTGGAAGGCTCCAATTTGGCATACCCCATGACTGGGTACATCACGCCGAGCCATTCCCAATTGTTCTTTATGATAGAGAATCTCCCCACCTTCTCGCACCTCGGCTTTTCCCTCTCATACAGGGCCTCTTGAACTTCAAAAAATCTGCTGCATCCATGTCGCGGTCTTGCTTTCTGCCACGATTGGAGGCAGAGACAGATGCAAGTGCAGATTAGGTTTAAAAACAATACAAACAAAACAGTATCTATAGAACTTGTGGCAAAACACTATGGCTAAAAATAAACATATGCTTAAGAAGGCGACACGATATATTAAGAGCCGGGGGTTGGGGTCTAAACTTTTGAACAGGATGAAACTGAATTGTTATTAGTTTGTCTTCTGGGAAACATGCAAATATCTGATGTAGCTGCTGATGGGCAGTCTTTGTCTTGTCTCAACAGTGATTGTCCTTCAGATTTTAAACACAGCAGATTGCCATGAATGTGATCTTTCTGATGTCTATTAAATCTCGAATGTTTTATCACTTTGAAAGCATGTCTTTTTCTCTTTAAAGCAAGGTTAAACATTTCAGGAAGTGTCATTCATGTGCTATTTGAAGTAATTTTGTTGCGGCAAAAGTATGACATACTGCATTTCTTATGTATGACTTTGCTAATATATTATTATTCTATTGTATAGCTGATAATACTTTTGATATTTTACACCTTTACACTATATGTTAACAAAGAGTCTAATATACTTTACTTACAATATCAGGCCAATATTCCAAAAGAAGGTCCATTTATCTGGTCCCACTTTACGGTCAATGGAACTATTTAGTTCAACACTGCAAAACTAAATTGGCTCTGGTGCCCATATACTGTGTAACAAAAATGAAAGGTTTAATGAACGACTGTTGCCGTTTGTATAGATTGGCTTGAGGTCAAATGTGTTATCACAGCATTAAATTCAATATTTCCTGTTAAGAATGAGGAATTTTTATTTTTCAGTAATTTTCTATCAAAACTGATTTGACAAACATTACCTATGAGCTCAGTTGGTGGTCACACGATTGAAGCTCAATGGCTAACACTGATATGCTAATTATTACTGGATAACAACATGTCAAAAATGCAAACTAGAAATGGATATCAGGTAACCTGAATAGTATTACGTAACCTCTATGCTAAGCTAATGTCAGATATGATAAAATCTTGCTTGTTAACGTTTTATAAATTACTGATGATATAAAGTGAGACTTCAATCCTACTTGAATTCCTACGAATGTGTAACTGTGCAAATACAAGTTATTTTACTACTAGAACAGTTAACTAGCTGGCAAAGAAATGGTAGTGATCATGAAATTCCACTCATGTTTGACAATGAAATTCCACTCATGTCAACCTGTGAGACATGTGAGCTAGCATACCAGCACTTAAATAGCTATCTAGTTATATGTAATGACAGAAAGCCATGGGTATGTTTTCTATCTTGCATATTCATGAAGACAAAAGTGTAGCAGTATTTCAAGGCCATTTCAATTTGTTTATTGGAGATTACAAATAGTAATCACTTTATGAGTCTACACATTACATTTTAATAGGGCACTAGTGTATGAGAGATTTTATGCTTGGTAAGCTCTAGCTTTTGGAGGATTTTGTGTCCATTGCAGTCCGGATGAGTGACAAACTCTATGTAACACACTGACTCGTGTCTTTTATCTTCAGCCACAACTCTGCTATGACAAGTTTCTCTGCACTTGAGTGGCTCTGACACACTGCTACAGTTCATGAGAAGAATAAAATGCGGTCAGCATGCTGGAACTTACAGCACATTCCTCCACTCAGCTATGACTGTGTGTCAGAAAAGAGTCCCGTGAGCCTCTATTACAGCCTTTTTTTCCTCTAATGGTGGATCCACCCATTCTCTGAATTCATGTTCTCATTTACATGGCATCTTGTGCTAGACCAACAGAGTATGTGAATATTAGGGAAAATAATACCCTCTGCTACTCTTCCACATCATGTGTAATAAATATTAATAGATCAACACAGTGTAATGGATAATTACAGAGGATATGACATACTAGAACATTATCTATCTATCTATCTATCTATCTATCTATCTATCTATCTATCTATTAAACATCGTAATCATTAATTCACCAACACTTATTCTAGTCACTGTTAACAGAAATATTTGACTGGTTTTGACATAACGCTTACAGTAATCACATACAGCACTATAACACATACAGCACTGTAATACTGTAACATTACAACAGTATAAGACAACATTCTATTATTTTACCAAATAACAACAGTGTAACATTGTACTACAAAACACAACATTGTAACACTATAACACAACACCACTGTACAATTGTAATACTTAACACCACACGGTAACATATTATATCAGTGTAACACTATAATACATAACTACGTTGTAATATTGTAACACATAACAACAGTGTAACATTGTAATGCACAACACCACAATGTAACATTGTAACAAGTAACAACAGTGTAACACTATAATACATAATAACATTGTAATAATGTAACTCATAACAACAACATAACATTGTAATAGATAACATTGTTATATTGTAGCACATAACAATAGTGTAACATGTTTGTAACAAATAACAAGAGTGTAACATTGTAATACATAACAACATTGTAATATTGTAGAGCATAACAACAGTGCAAAATTGTAATACAGTATAACACCAGTGTAACACTGAAACGGGTATTGTATATTGTAATACATAACATCATAGTGTAGCATTGTAACACTTACCAACAGTGGAAGACCATAGTAACACTGTAACACACAACATGCAATAACACTGTAATAACATATAACATCAGTGTAACATTGTAATACATAAACACATAGCAACAGTGCAACTTTGTAACATGTAAGAGCACTGCAACACTGTAAGAGCATTGTAATACTTAACAACTTAACAACTTTGTAACATTGTTAAACACTACACAACATTATAACTTTATAATATGTAATAACATAACATATAAAAATACACAGAGGTGGGTAGAGTAGCCAAAACGTTTACTCAAGTACAAGTAAAACTACTTATAAAAATAATTTCTCAAGTAACAGTAAATCTCATAATGTTAATAATTACTTGAGTAAGAGTAATAAAGTATCCAATGAGAAAACTACTCAAGTAGCAAGTTTCTAGTTACTTCAGATCCAATTAAAATGAAGGGAAAGTCCTGAATCTCAGACTACATGGAGAAATGTAAGTCACACATCTCCTTGAAAGTCTGTCGGTTCTGGGTTCAAGATGAAGCAGCATGACCAAGTCCTGGGATGGGTACAATAACACAGAACAAATCTTGTTTAACCAAGGTTTAATACTTAAAAAGAGCAGAGGCTGTCTTCCGCGTTTTTTTTTTTCTGGGCACGTCCGCACCAGTACCATTGCATCATGGGATTATTTGACACTCGTAGTCTGCATCGGTTGCATACTGCAAAATCTCGCCGGAAGCAGTACGCCATCCAGCTATTTCTCACCTACTGTTTCTCGCATACTGAGAATTCGGACATACTACCCCTCTGGCATGCTACTTTTCGCCTATTATATAGTAGTTAAGTATGCGGTTTTGGATGCAGCCAGTGCAATAAAAGAAGGGACACGGACACATGCTGCTTGTTTGAGTCTTTTATTCTTTCACTCCAGAGAAGTGAAACATGGTGGCACAATGGTGGGATTAATGCAAAAAATATCTATATAATTTTTGGCCGACGGATGAGTTTTAAGTGCATAACAGCGCAGCCGCAGAGTTTACTGAAAGAAGATATCATACAAACATGCGCGCCTCATTGGACATGATGGATGGCGCGCTCGGATTAAAACCTCCACCGACATTAATGCTTAATTCGGGCAACTTATCAAAGACATGGAAAGTGTGTTAAGAGGAGTTTCAACTAACCTAGATCTGACATTGACGGAGACATCTGTAAAGCTGTAAAGCTAGTAATTGAAGCTTTTGATCAGAACTCCAACCCTAAACTGATTGAAACGGTTGAGAGATATCGCTTCTTTGTAAGAAACCAGGGGACAGACGAAGGAATTGAAAGGTGTTACTGAACTGAAAGAGACTCCTTAATATGTGACAGAATAGTGTGCGGCACAAATAACCCAAATTTAACCCACCTTTTACCCCACCTAAAAAAAAATTCCCCACTGGGGTCAACCCCAGCAATTTAAACCGCCAGAATATGATTTTTTTTTAAAACAAAGGTTTATGTCTCAGGTAAATTATGTGTCTTTGTTGACTACTTAAATAGCCCTTTATTTAAACCCCAACAGAAAATGCAACTTATAATGATTTCTCCAGTTTCAAAATCATCCAACCCCTTCATGGCAAGCATCTATAGTACTTAGTAGAGCACCCTTTTGCTGTTATGACCTGCGGCAAATGACATGCAATGCTTCTGGCAGTGTTCCTGAGGAATCTTAGCCCATTCCTTATGAGCAATGGCCTCCAGTTCAGTAATATTCTTGGGTTTGCGTGCTGTGACCACTTTCTTCAAATCCCACCAGAGATTTTTGATGGGGTTCAAGTCAGGTGACTGTGATGGCCCTGTAGAATCTTCTGCAACCACGCCTTGGAGGAATTTTTTGTATGCTTGGGATCATTGTCCTGTTGGAAGGTCCAATGACTCCCAGGCGTCAGCTTCCTCACAGACGGCATTACGTTTTCTCCTAGGATTTCCTGATACTTCAATGAATCCAACTTGCCTTCCACACGCTGCAGGTGTCCAGTGCCAGATGATGCAAATCAGCCCCAGAGCACCATCATTAAGACCCCAAAGATAATAGAAAGATTGAGGTCAAACTGACCCCAAAGAGAAAGATTACTAAGAGAGGACAATTTGACACTGCAGAAATGTGTTCAGATTTGTTGAGCTACTGAGCTGTCAAGAGAAAAGAGCAAAAAAATCAAGGGCAGATCAGTGGAGGAAGTTCATGCTGTGAAGCCCTCATTAACAAAGAAAAAAAACAAACGGTGATGGGACTGCTGAAAGAGGAGCTGAACAACCTCCAATAACGAGGTACAATAGCACCCGTAGAGCAAAGCACTGACTGGATAAGCAGTTTACTGGTAGTAAAGAAGCCTAGTGGTAATTGAGAATTTGCGTAGACTCCAGACCATTGAACCAAGCCTTAAAAAGGAGTCATTTTCCTCTTCCCACAATTGAAGACATCTTACCTGAGCTGTCAAAAGCAAGCATATTCACTGTCTGCGATTCTCCAGAAACCAACTCGAGCCACTCAATCCAAACCTATGAAGCACTCTGGACAGTCACATGGTGAAACAGCACCTGCTATCACTACCAGAGTAGGTTGGATAAGCATCAGACCTCAGTACTTACAGGGCTATGTTACTTAGTCATTCATAGACTAATTTCTTTGATTTTGTCTAACAGACTGATGTACCCCTGGCAGGTTTAAAGAGACTGTTCTTAAGTCTAGAAGTATAATTAATGGGGAAGCTTCAGACATGTTTGGGAAAAAAAAGCATTATGTGCTGTGATTTGTGTTAGATGCACACTTTAGTATATACTTTCTTTAACATATACTGTGCATACAAAATGGACTGTTCCTTGTTCTGAAAAAAAGAGAGAGAGCATGTTACAACTGTGTGTGTGAAAAGTAGGGACTCGTATGCTGCTCGTCTGAGTCTTTTATTCATTCACTCCAGAGAAGTGAAACACTACCCACCTCTGACAATACATTGTTATAAAGTATAACATTATAACATCCATGTATGATCTAGTAGTTGATGCAGCTTCTGTTTGTCAAATCCGTTTGCTGGGAGCTTTTTGATGTTGCAACAAATTTAATTAACCTTGATTAATCTCTTAAATTACACACGTAGGAGTTGTCAGCAACCTGATATGTAGCACAACATTGTGGCATTGTATCATATAACAACAGTGTAACATTGTAACATTATAACATGTAATCCAGCAGTGTCACACTGCAATGCTTAACAATACAGTGTTATAATATATAACATAATATCTAATTTACAGTATATGGCTGATGTATTTTTTAGTGCAGTTCTTTGAATCCATTTGGCAGGAGCTTCTAGCCATATTGGCAAGATGTATTAACTTTGTCATATCTGTTACATTAGACATGTAGGAATGACATGTAATACAACATGCATTTACACCATGTTGGAATTACCATAATTACTAGATGACAACCTGGATGTTCTACTCAGAATTGTTCACGTCCTTGGACTCGGAATTATGAGACATTAGACATTAGATGGTTATCCAACTCTGTGCTCGTTACATTAAATTATATTACATGTCTTTCGCTTATTTTCAGATTAATCTTGCATTATTGTGTCTTTATAGTAAACCGATAGAGGCAACCTGATACACATTTCTAGTGGCATCTCACTAATTTGAGGAAAACTCAACACAACTCGATAAAGAATGATTCTGTGACCTGGATTATGTTGGAATTGGCTCTCCAGGGAAAAGCATGTGGTTTTCTTGCAGGACATGAAGCAGCACAAATGAAACTTACTCTCTCTCTCTCTCTCTCTCTCTCTCTCTCTCTCACACACACACACACACACACACACACACACACACACACACACAGAATGAATGCGCTGAATAAATACACTCTACTTTTCATAATAAACTAGCTGAGCAGGTATCCTAACTGTCAGAGCTACAGAGCGGAAGAGAGAACATATTAGAATTTTAGACAGTTTTGCTCATGACTAACCAACAAAAAGAAACAAATATTAAAATACAGTTCATACAGCCCAGATTCTAGTATTTATGAGAAGGGATGCTAAACAAGTATGGCCACTAGCGCTATAGATAACACTTTATTTCACTGCAAAAATAAATGTTCAGTAATTATAACTAAATGGGAATATGAATTTTTCATATGAATGAATTAGTAATCAACTTGTTGAATGTTTGCTCACTTTTACTCATTAAACAATACCTAATTTACCTGGAAATTTGTTTTGATTAGCTAGGTCAGCCACTGGTAGCCTTTGGTAGTAACTGTAGGTGATTGCAGATAGCTAGCTAAGGTAGCATTGTTAGTGATTAGCTAGCAATAGTTACGTCTTATTATATTTGACAGCAAAGGAAAAAGGAAACAATGTGCCTATTTTGTCTGTATTTTCTATTCCTGATTTTTTCGGGATCATGTTTAAATGCAGTGATCATATGCTGCTGAAAAATCCAGTCTCGGACACTTCTACTCAGGTAGAATCTGGCAACCTCAAGGGTGTGAACTACATGAAGATGATTTGCTTAATCTGAATGGGCTATTGATTTTAGTTTGACTTTAAATTGAAAAAAGCTGTGTTACAGCTGTGTAACCTGACCAGACTGCGTAATATGAGTAACATTCACATTTTAAACACTGATGTAACTATTGATATGAGTATTCTATAATACTAATGAAAGTCTGAATATGGCCCATAGTGAATTATTCAGATAAAATTCTTTTGGATGTAGATGAAGTCTGTAATTTTGAATAGAATGTAAAACTAGGGAGAACTCCCTTAACTGCAGAACTAAAGATTCCACTAGATCATAACACATCTACTAGGCATATTAGCACTAACATTTTTTCACAGTACTACTACTACTACAAAAAAAAAACAATAAAAATCATATTTTCACAATATAGCTACTTTAGAGCTAAAATACATCGATTTCTTTTCAGGAGTCACAGCATGAATTTTACGATGATTTTAAGTTTTGACAGGAAAGTACTGCAAAAGTAATGGCATACCTTGTTTTCTCCATAAATTCACCAAAAATAAAAACCTGAGAGTGCAGATTATCTGTGATAATAACATACCATTTATAATTTATAGAGCTGTGAAACACTGTTGCCTCTTCCCACACTGACACATAATATTCAGATCCAGCAGATTATTGATGATAAAAGTAGTCTGGATGTGGGCGGATGTGAGTTTTTTCACGTCTCTCAGGAAAAAATGTAAAAATCTGTGATGCGACTGTAGGACCTGCTGTGTGTCTGGAGTATTTATTTGGTTGTCCTCCCAGAGGGGGAAGAACTGGGTGACATCTTTTATGTAATGTCAATCAATGACTCAATGAGAATGAACAAAAGAGAGAAGACACGAACTGTGTTGTTATTTAACTATTTTTTTTTACTTGTGTAAAGAAAACTAGGATTAAATATGCGCTGCTGTTTTTTTTAAAAAGTAGATTTATGCCTTGTTAACTTTATATAATAAGTATATAATTTTTTAATACAGGTGGTCAGGGTAAACAACTCATCTTAAGTCCTGTCACTCGATAGAGGAACTCCCCAGGGTTGTGTTCTCTCCTTCCTTCTGTTCTCATTATTCACAAGTTGACTCACCAGTCAAAACAGCTCAGGAAAGCTTTTTAAATATGCTTATGATACTGCCATTATTGGATGTGTTTCAGATCATGATGAATCACCATTCCGACAGGAGGTAGCCCATGCTGTAACTTGGTGCGAGGACAAACGACACCTCTGAAAACCTCCACAACCAAGGAACTAATCATAGATTTCTGGAAGTCACTAAATCTCAAACAACCTATCAGAATCAGGAACCATCCAATAACAATTGCAGAGTCTTGTGAATTTATAGGACCACTCTTCAGAAACTCACTTAAATGGGATTTGGAAGTCAGCCACCTTGTCAAGAAGGCACAATAGAAACTCTATTTCCTGAGGCAGCTGAAAAAAGTACAGAGAAATCATGGCATGGTACAGCAACACAGCCTCTTGCTAAAAGAAGACTTCAACAGATTGTAGACAAGTACTCAAAAATAACTGGATGTGACTTGCTCTGTACATCAAATATACTCTGGCTTGCACATTCTGCTCATCTTCTCATAGTTTTATCACCATTCTCCAACTCATAAGTTTACAATAATGCAATTAGGTGCTTCTGTTCCCACCACTGTTGTTGTAATTTGTTGTCTTTTGAGGTGCAATGTAATATTTGTAATTATTTTTCGGTTTTGATCTGTAATGTTTATTGTCAAGTGATTATTTGCAGACTGAAACCAAATTTCACCACCACAGTTGTATGGAAATAAAGACTCTTAAATGTTGCATCTTTATTCAGTTCAGTGTCTCCCACTCTTAAAGGAAGATTTTTTACTGTATGCCTAAACATAGGAAATCTTACATTATGCCAATCAGCTTACAACGCATGTCTTTGGACTGGGGGAGGAAACCAGAGTGCCCAGAGGTACTCCCCGAAACACAGAGAGAACATGCAAACTCTGAAACTCCCAACCCTAGAGGTGCAAGGTAAACATGCTAACCACTAAGCCATGAGGGTAAATGGCTAACAACAATGATTAAAAACTGGATTAGATTGTGTTAAATACACTAACCTCCCATTTTATTAGGTACTCCTACCTTGTACCTGAGATATTGGTGCATTCTGTAATTCTAATACTAAATACACTCATACCAGCATAACACACATCAGCATGTCCGTGTGCTGAGAATAAGGCACCATCCAAATGATCTCTGGCAGTGGGGAACTGACACAGCGCAACAGGTGGGCTAAATTTAATAATTGTAGACTGCCAAAATGACCAACATCTTAGGTTTACTTAATACCATGGCAACCCTGTATATATGACATGAGCTGAAACAGCATAAAGCAATAGTACTGGTCAGCAGTCCTCATGCATTTGTTTTTTGACAAGCTTTAGGTGACACAATTCACTCTTCATAGGCAACATTAAATTAGTCAGGTAAGTATTTAAATGCTCACTGAGTTTTGGGAAAAGTTGTATGTACCTAGACAATCAGAACATATTGTGAACATGAAAAAAGGAAAATATGCAGACAGATCATGATTGCACAAATGGACATCTGCTATTTCCTGCTTAGAGTAGACTGTAAAATTTGGCTATAGTAACATGCCTTGTTTTGCTCTAAATTGCTCTAGTGATTCATTGGATTGGAAAGGCTTTTTACATTTACATATTTGGGAGATAGGTCAGAATGTGTTCCAGTCTCAGGGCTCAGCATAACCAGCATCCAGTCATTAACATAGGAGCTTAACCACTAAGCCACCACTGCAATATACAACACGGTGGAAAAGTCAGAGTCCATTATTGAAAACTGTAGCAAGTCTATAGTCTGATGTTATTTCCGAGTGTTAGTTAAAGCTGAAGCAACTCTCCTGTTAGCACAATATGTCACCTTTCAGTTAAACAGTTATAAAGAGAAAAAAAAAATAAAGTTGTTAACTTGATCCAGAGTAATAAGAATTGTATGTGTGATTTGAGGAGAGAACACTGCAGCTCGTAGCTGAAATATTCATTTATTATTTGATGACTTTTTTGTTGATGTATAACATGAAAAAGTGGACTATGGCTGCAGTCGTACCATACTTGGAACTGCAATTCATATAATTACTTGCTTCCCTTAGTCTGCATTAAGGCACTTAGCTCTCCATATGTGATTACAGTATGTTATAGTAGCTACCATGTTTACATGAATACAATATGATTACATTATGTTAGCCTAGGCAAACAGATCTCCATGCAAGCAAAACCTGGGTTTCACTTGTGGGCTAGCTACCAAATTTATCAACTGTCCAACCGTTTATATTATTGTAAATAATGTACTTGGTGTGTGAATCTTTGGGTGAACCGATTTATTTGTTTATGACTCAATCAAGCTTCTAAGCACATTAGCTTAGCCACTTATTAGCTACTTATTAGCTACTTTGGCTGCTTATTGTTCTTACAAAAGGCTTGAGATTTTCCTAGTGCAAACTAGTTATTTTGTTTCTGTACAGGAAGGCCAAGTAACTTCTGTTCCCTTTCAAAGGGAACTCCACGTTGCCTTTAGCATAAAACTATGGGAGCACACCTCGCGCGTGACCGGCATCACGGTCTCTGGAGCAGCCCTCATCTGGAGCGGCATATAAATTGCCTAGAAATGTGGACCATATTTCTGGCACTGAAATTCCTTCTTCCTCAATTGAGAGGTCACCATGTGTTTACAGACAACACACCAGTGGTCTCATTTATGGCCACCAGCGAGGATTATGTCTGCACCCCCTGTTCAGGCAGGTGCAACTAATTCTTCTCTTGGCAGAGGGAAAGATTTGTCAGTGAGTGCAATGTACATTCTGGGCAACTGGAATGTGGGGGCAGACATCCTGTTGAGGCAGGGCTGGAGGCCCAGGGATTGGAGGCTCCATACACAAGTAGTGGAGTCCATATGGCGGAGGCTGGCCAAGTGGGAGTAGATGTGTTTGCCTCTGAGGAGACAACACACTGCCCGT
>NC_030438.2:2317500-2347500 GCF_001660625.3 Ictalurus punctatus | reverse complement strand
ACGATTTAGCGTCTCTAGTGGCTTAAGGCAGTTCATCTGAATTCTTGCATCGTGAGCAATAATTATAAATAATTATGTTGGCTAGTCGCATTAAGTTCCTGCTCCCCCCCCCCCCCCCCCCCCCCACATTATTATGTTTACATGAACACAAAGAACACCACACTCTGTTTAAAGCTGTTTGTTAAAACCAAATTTGCCACAAAAAGGGCAAAATTCATTTTAGCTAAACCAAGCAAAAATAGCACCCAATAACTAGGCCAAATGGGCCTAATTAAATGAATTACTTGGCTTAATTAAAATGTGACAAATAAGTTACCTTGTCCAGATTTAAAGAATTCTTTTATATATATATATATATATATATATATATATATATATATATATATATATATATAAACCAGCCTAGTATGGATGGAGCATTACAGCATTGGAACAATGCATAGTCAAATCTGTGCTTCAGCTCCTACCATAGACTATCAATGCCATAACCACATCGATTTGGAGTTTTTTCCCCCCTCTTCTTAACTTCGTGCAAATCCAAACAGCTCCTGATTGTCAATCGTCCAGGGCCTTTCTGTTATTGTTGTGGTGTGTTGTGTATGTGTGTGTTGGGGGACGGGGCAGCATCGGATGGGGGTCTGGACCACCTGGGCTTCAGCCCTTGAATAAATACGTAAACCCGGTCCAACGTAGATACCTACAGTACAATGAGTTTAAGAGTCCTGTTAATAGGAACGATTAGGAAAATATTTGGGATCTGCAACTATAGCAAAGAGAGATGATTTTAATAGTCAAAGCCAAGCTTTCCTGACCAAATGTATAGGTCTATTCCAAAATGGCATTCATATGTAGTCTGAAATTCCAACAGGTCGTAGTAAAAAATCCACAAGATGTTCTTTGCCATTCCTAATGAAAATATTAAAAACATCCACAGTGTTCTGTAAAGCAGGGTGAAAAAAAAAAATGCTAGCCTTCTGTGGCATGTGATGAAGGAGCAGGCCTCCTGCATGCTCACCAGCCCTAAACACACACACACACACACACACACACACACACACACACACACACACACACACACACACACACACACACACACACCCCAAAAAATGTTAAAAATAAAAATAAAAGCCATTTATAATAATTATCAGTGCCTTAAGACTTGTTCTTTCAAATATTGGCTTATGTTGTTGTTTTCCTGAATCTCTGGTTAAGGTGAGGAGGTATAACAGAAGTGCCGAGCTGCCATGTCCACACCGGATGAGAAGGATGAGGCACCTGGTTAGTCCTGAAAGAGGTTAAAGAGTAAGCAGGACTCAAATCTCCATCACTACCGATGATCAGAGAGGGAGGGCATGGAAAATTCGCCATGAAGTTAAAAGTTGTTTTCAATGAGGATGCATGCTGGCCAGTTCGTTTGCTCACACATTTTCCAGTAGGTCTAGGACTCCTGTCCACCTTCGCGTTTGTCTTAACTACATTTTCTGTCTTTTTCCCACAAACCGGAGTCCGGTAGCTTTTCCTGACCCTTGCACCGTTTTTGTAATCCCCTTGAGTGTTTAAAGTGCTGCCTGGTTCCTGTTTGGAAGGAGGGGGATATGTTTGTCTGCCATCTTTACCACGATCCGTTTCTGCAGTATCAGCACTGATACACAAACCGTCTGCATCATTTTCATCGTATTTATCTTTGCATTGGTGAGCATGTTCTTGGGTTGCATATTCATACTCATCAAAAGTCTCCTCCACTTTGATTTTCACGTGGTTCAGTTTCGTATCTCCTGTAGGGTCTAAGTTTGTGATTGTGGTGAATTCTTCGGTCTCAGTCTTGACTGTTTTGAGAGGTGACGGTTGCTTGAGGCAGCTGACTGTTTTTGCATCTTTTTTGGAATTTGCACCTTCCGAGAAATTGCTGTCGGTAGCCTTAGAAATGCCAGTGTCTTTGTCCTGATCGCAGTGTGGTAATGTGGCTTGGTATCCTGGAGCTCTTTGTTGGGGAAACAACTTTCCATCTGCACAGGATGTAAAACTTACATATTTATTTCTTCCACTTAGAAGAAGCTCGGCTGTCTTTGGCTCGTTCGAAAAGTCTACCGTTTGTGGAGCCACGACTTTTTTCAGGCCTGAGAAACAATTCCCAACCGTGCACAAATTTTTCCCACAGTCCCAGTTATCACATTCCCTGCGTCGGTGCTTCCAGTCGGTACTGTCCAAAGTCGTTTTTTTTCTCCCTTTCTCACAATCCAACGCTGCAGCACTTCCATGCACACCTCCATTTTTGGGTTGAAAATTAGACCTGTAATGGAAAGTAGGCTGCAGAACCAGAGGCGCTTTTGCATTAAGGCTTGTGAAGCGCGCGCGCCTGAATCTGATGCTCTGCACCGAAACCCGACTGGACACGGAGCTTGAATCGGACTGAGACGAGCTCTCTCCGTCGCTGCTTTCTTCCGAAGAACCGGAAAAGGACTCTTCCTCCTCGTCGTCTGTAGTTCCAGAGTTGGTGGAGCTACTGGTGCTACTGCTGGTGGACAAACTTGAGCCAAAGTCTGAGTCGTTGGCGGAGCTGCACTCGGTGTCGCTGCTGCAGCTCTCCTGAAAATGCCGGGACTCCAAGTAGAGCTCACGGTCCGGGTGAAAATGGCTCAAAGACCCGTTAGCCAAACACGCTTTGGGTTTGCAGCACTTAGGAACGAGCAAAACTTGCCGGTAGTGTCGTTTTCTGCTCCCGAAGTGTCTCTCGCACCTCCTTTTCCTTTTGTAAAGCAGCTCCGAGTCAGACGGAGCCGAAATGGCGGACACAGCCGGCTTTCGCTTCACGACCTCGCCGCTTCGGAAAAACGAGTGTTTCTCATTAAACTCCACACATTTTCCAGGTATTTGCACAGTTTCATAGTTTCTGAAGGCTCTACATGCGGTCGGTGTTATGGGTTGAAAGTTCTGGTAGATGGATTTGCTGTAAATTTGAGGTAGATTGGACGAGAGTTCTGGCCTGACAGCTTTGTTTCGAAGAGCCAGAGTCGGCGACACTCCGCGAAAACTCAGCCAAAGTTTCTTTTTCCAAAAGCCGTTTCTGCTGTCGTGGGAATGTTCTTCATCTCGGATGCGCTCCTCTGCTTTTGTCTTCGTTCTCCTTTTGTTGGATTTGAGCACGCGCTCCGTTTTGCAGGAGAAATAGAGAGCCTCCACGTCCTCTCTGGAGATCAGAGTGCATTTGGCTGCGTGGAAAGCCACCGAGTTGATCGCTTTGAGCTTTCGCAGCTCCTCCAGATCACAGTGATGCTTTTTCACGTTCAGGTGATCCATCCGTTTGTGCACAGTAGTCCGTGGGATGTTTTTTAACAGGTCGGTGAAGACCTGGGAGAGGGCAAACATTTGCTTGCCTTTAATGACCAGATACCCGAGCTTTACACCCTGCATTTCCTCGAAGCCAAACTCCAAGTCTCCCATTTTCCTTATTGTGTCGTTAAGAATCCCAACATTTGATGCTCCTCTGCTACTGCAGTTGCTTTATCACAAGGCATCACTGCTGATCAGTGCAACGTGGACCACGAATATGTCCACACCGAGGAAAAAAAGTTTGAAATAGAGGGGGGGAAAAAATCTAAAAATATTGAAGGAATAGTCCTGAAATAATTTAAAACAGCATGTCCATTCAGTTAGGCGCAGCATGATGGAGATGTGAGATGTTGCATGCAGCTCTTATATACCTGCAGTCCCTTCAGCTCTCTCCTTCCCCATGAAGAGAAGAGGGAAGGTGAAACGGATAAAGAGAGAGAGAGAGAGAGAGAGAGAGAGAGAGAGAGAGCGAGAGAGAGAGAGAGAGGCGAATAAAAGCCCCCAAAATGCAACTGCTGTTCCCTGTGCTGGTTTAAGCCACAAATAAACTGACAGCGGGAAGTGAACAAGTTGGGAGACACCTTCATCAATTAAAGCCTCCCAAGGTCGACGCTGATTGGACGATTCTGACAGGTGATGCAATAAAAATGGATAATTCCACCACGCGCACCCCCCCTCTGAGTAATTACCATACTACTATTGTACTGTAAAACAGTCTGCAGTCCACAACCAGGACGGGATTATTATTATTATTATTATTATTATTATTATTATTATTATTATTATTATTATTATTCCCTTAAACACGCCTTCTATTGTTATTTGGACGATAACACCGATTGACTTTTTACACATAACCCACATTTCAACATGTTAGTTATATTTTTAAGACACGTTTACAAATCACCGACTTATTTTGTAAAACAGTAGACGTGTGCGAATTGAGGGTTGTTATGATGTAAAACACGAAGCTGTTGAAAGCCCGATCCTGTGTTACTCGGGTAAAAAGCTGCTTGGTGTTTTAGATGTGAGCAGGAAAATGTGTAAAGTTGCACTGAACTTCGTCTTTAAGCTCGTTAACATCTTTTTGTTGGTTTGTTGGTTTGTTTGTTTGTTTGTTTGCTAAACGAACTGAAAGCAAGTGGTGTTTTTTGTTTTGTTTTGTTTTGTTTGTTTGTTTTAAATCTAAAAGAAAGATGAAGTGTCCAGACGTGAAGGCGTTATTGGTGTGAGGGTGCTGTGCAGGATTCAATAGTTGGATTTCTTTAGGGTTATGGTCCATAATGACGATTAGTGTAAAAAAGTTAAAAATACATTTCGGGTCGAGTTTCAGCTTGGAGTGAGAAAGTCAAAACTGTTTCGATCAAAGGAAAAAGAACTCGAGAAGGCTGGAGAGATACTGTGTGAGTGTGTGTGCGCGTGTGCGTGTGTGTGTGTGTGCGTGCGTGCGTGTATTCTGTGTGTGAATGAATGACAGTGAGATAAATTTTTCATATAGTTTTTCACTAATGTTTTCATATATTGGGTCTCCTCTTCATTTCCTATTTCCTATAGTGTGTGTGTGTGTGTGTGTGTGTGTGTGTGTGTGTGTGTGCAGAACCATTCCCCTTTTCCTCCTTTTGGGCGTGTGTACTGACATATGAGAGAAAGAGAGAGAGAGAGAGAGAGAGAGAGAGAGAGAGAGAGAGAGAGAGAGAGAGAGAGAGAGAGAGATCAATAACTCCATGCTGCGTTCTGCCATCAGTCAAAACACTGTGTATAATACTGGCGAAACGCCTGTGTCTTATTCAGTATTAAAAGCAACTCTGTTCATTCATTCATTCATTTATTCATTTATTCATTTATTCATTCATTCATGTCCGAATTTAATTTAGCGTGTTCTCTCGGGGAAAAAAAAAGTGTGAGAGGAATTACAGCTTTGCGTGTTATTCTGGACAATTAATGATTGCGTGTTCATTAACATGGGTGATTTCAACTATTTTTATGCAAATGACGTAACGTATTTTAAAGAAAACCTGCCCTGTCTACTTGGGCGTTATTTAAATGTAATAAAAAAAAAAGTTGGGATAGTACAATTATTAAACGTATTTATTTAGCTATTAAACTTATTATTATTTTATTTTATTGAAAATAATTTACATCAGCAGTAAATCAACTGATTGGCTTACCATAACCCGGGATAAACTACATTATAGCTACTCGAATTAATTTAGTTAAAAATAATAATAATAATAATAATAATAATAATAATAATAATAATAATAATAATAATAATAATAATAATAAGGCCTAATTCTGAATGAAATACGCTACACAATCACAGCTTATTAAGTACCCATGGCATTTGCTCTGAGTTATACAGAGTCCTATAAAGGGAAAAGAGGGCGTTTTTCCCTCAGCGCCCTGCAATGTTGTCCATGTTTTTGTGAGTCCCTTTTTAAAGTCTGAAAATCTCTAGGCACACGTGTCTACTGTAAATAATGCAATGTATCGCTAGTGTAAGTAACAGCCGGCTATACAGACGTGCACAAAAAAAAAAAAAAAAAAAACAACCCTTTAAGGGTGTACTCATAAAGAGCAAATCAGTGCTTCTTTAGACCTTTGAATGAATTCAAAGGGAAAATCAGAGGTCAAAGGTCATAGAAGAGGCTAGGGCTTAAAAGCATAACAGAATATAAAACAGACTGCTAGTATTTCAGTGCTTCACTGAATTATGTTTAGCCCTAACAAACAAAAGTAAAGTATTGCAATATGATGACCAGTTGTTATTTTTGATATGCATTACCAGTCAATACTATTTTATAGGAATGAAGTCGTAAGAAAATCATTGACCACGCCCCTGACCCTAACTGCAACCCCTTCCTTTTTCCCCCCCGTGAAGAGCGGAGATGTCGGGAATTATTCAAATTTGCAGTCGTGAGATCTTATTAACAAAACTGCATGCGTTTCATTTGCGTTTGGTAACTGTTTTTGTTGTTGTTTTTGTTTTGCATCTTTATACTAGCTTTTCACCAATAAATGTGTGTGTGTGTGCGTGTGTGTGTGTACATACATATACACACACACACACACACATATATATATTTATATATATACACAATATATATTTTAAAACGTCTTGTTATTATTATTATTATTATTATTATTATTATTATTATTATTATTATTATTATTATTTCCATCAGACCTCCACTACTCACCTCAGGCTCAGATCATTTATTAGCGACAATGTAAGGCATAAAAAAAAAACCAACCTCATTCTGAATTTCAGAGTTCCTTAGCTGTGACATGAATTATAAAGGAAGGCTGATCTTCGCCTTCGTATATGTGTGTGTGTGTGTGTGTGTGTGTGTGTGTGTGTGTGTTGATTTCGCTGATCTGGTGTAAAACACTCCTTATAAAATCACAATCAAAATCTCATCAAAAGCCTACAATTTATACAATTAGCACACACATAAGACACCCATACATATGACTGTAAATAAATAAATAAATAAATAAACAATTAAAACAAAAAAAAAAGCACAGTCAGCAAATCCAAAAAATAAAGTGTCAGTTCAATAAATTGTCAAAACCTTGCGACTGGAGTGTACCAGAACAGGAAGGCTATTACTGGTGGCCACTGGGATAACAGATAAGCCTCTTTACATCTTGACGGCTTTGTAGGCAGTGACGTCATACGCAACGTCCATCTAAAACAATGGGTTATTAAACATGTGCCGGACAAGATGTCATCGTTCAGCACTAATGATTCGCTTTGACCAAGACGCAGCACACAGCTTTATTCAATAAGAAACGGAAAATAAACTCGTTCTACTTCCGAGTAAAATGCAAGCTATTTTCCTTTTTCAATTGCGTGTGGTTGTTTTTTTTTTTTTTTTTTTTTTTTTTCCTCTCTCTTCATTTTCTGGTGCCACTTTTGTCAAAAGAGGTTTGTGTTCATCTCAGCGCTTATTTGTTGCTAACAAGAATATGACCGATGAATTTGGTGGTTGATTGGAAATGATTTAAACAGCTCGCTCGCTGAATTGAAAAGCCATCTACAGCAGTGCAATCACAGAAATCTAAATGTACTACACTCACTTTTTCCATCCTAGAGTACTGAGCCATTTAGCCTCAAATACACAGTGCCACATGGAGCCTAAGAACGTGTGCTGTTTGCGCTCAGGTCTGTGGGCCAGGTTTAAAGTGTTCACTAATTAATATCTAGTTATTAATGTCTAATAGTTACCCTTTAATTACCCAGAAGGAAGTTAAAATTTATTGCCTGGACTCTTGTAATCTGGTTGCAGGGAAACGAGACACGGAGAACCTACACAGACACACACACACACACACACACACACACACACACACACACACACACACACACCCGCCCGAAGTGGGGGGTCCGCAGTGCTCTCCACCGCAGCTCGAGGAAAAACACCACGCTTTTCCCGGCAAATGAAAATAAAACCCAGAGAAACGTGTTCTCCTCGTATTGAACTCTGCTCATTGTTTGATATCGCCAGAGGTGAGAGCGCAGTTTTCAAAAAGAAACTCGTGAGCATAAAGTTTGATGAAGAAGATTGTGAGATTAGATGCATTTAGGAGGTAAGATCCCACAACAAAAAGCAGAACAAAGGAAAAGCAGACATTTTTTCCCCCATCTCTGGTTTCCTCCAGACTTATCCCTTGTCCTCAAATATATCTAATATCCAGCACACACTCGTTTCATTTTTAACCTAAATACTGCAAACACTTTAAAAAAAATATATTTTAATTTTTTAATTTTTCATTTTTTATTTTATTTATTTATTTATTTATTTATTGGGGGGGGGGGGGGGGGGGGGGGGGGTTAACCACGAAATTCAAAAGAGCAATTCTGAACATCCTGATTAGATTAAGAAGATTAAGATACTACTTGCTGAGTGTTGAAACTTTAAAAGACTTCAACAACAACAACACACACACATACACACACACACACACACACACACGAGCGCGCACGGATATAATTTTTAATAATGGTTTTACACGTTAATTAATTTTGTGTTTAGGCTCCAGTAATTAAAAGAGTCCTTATAGATGCCCCATCATAATCCATTCAAAATGTAATAAGAATGATTAATTTTTTCCCCCCAAGCATTTAGCTGTCTAGAAAGGATACACCTTTGGATTAATAAAACGAGGTGAACTTCACATGTGTATGAAGTCATATGTTTCAGTGTATTTAGAATAATTATGATAAAGTATTTATGATAATAATTATATATATATATATATATATATATATATATATATATATATATATATATATATATATATATATATATATATATATAATTATTTAGCCTCATATAGCCTGTATATATAAACAATCTCCTGCAACCCGACAGTTTCCTTTTTCCCAGGATCAAGCATGGACATTGATTATTTGCAACTTGAAGCCTCCTTGAGTGTGTGTGTGTGTGTGTGTGTGTGTGTGTGTGTGTGTGTGTGTGAGGGAGAGAGAGAGAGAGAGAGAGAGAGAGAGAGAAAGAAAAAGAGACGGTTGGGGGTGGGCGGCCGTAACCTTTCACCCTGCCATGTCGTGTGTTACTTCTATTGTGTATATGTGTGCATGCAAGCGCGCGAGCGCCCCTACGTTACCCACAAGTCTTTGCGTAAAAGCCGAGCTCGTGCCATAGGCAAATTCCCCCTTTAACCCCTCCCTGTGCGCCTCTGAGACCCTCTGTGGTGCTTCCCGAATTCTGCAGCTAAGAGGGGGGAAAAACACCCAAAACGTAATGCACCGGGTTTTGTGTCTTTTAACCCATAGTGTGATTTAATGATCAGCTGGATTTTCACTGCATAATTTAAAAACAAAGAGGTGAGAAAATATCCCACAACAACTCAGACAGAGGTACAAGTGGGTTTACTCCAACATTTGTCACATTACAATTACAGATTAATTTTTTTTTATTATCGTTAATAATTTAAGGAACAAAATAACATTTAACTTTGTGAATATAGGCTTATTACTACTACCACTACCACTACTACTACTACTAATAATAATAATAATAATAACAATAACAACAACAACAATAATACATTATTATTATTATTATTATTATTATTATTATTATTATTATTATTATTATTATTATTATTATTGCTCAAACTAAAGTAGGACTGACATAGTTTTTGCTATTAATGCACTTCCTCGTGTTATAGAGATAGAGTGACTATTAACAGGGTCTGCTGTATCGACTGGATGAAGTTCGCTACATTAATGAAGCATGAAAATGGCGAAAAATCTCAGTTACACTGACGGAGTTTTTCCTTGAACAATAACACAATAACTAATAACACATTATCCAGCTTGTGAATCTCGAAAGATAACCAAAGTTCATTGTATGTTTATATACAATAACACTGCTGCGTGACACATAGGCTATATAACCTACACATATTCATATATATATATATATATATATATATATATATATATATATATATATATATATATATATATATATCTGGGCGAGTCAAATGAAATCTTACGAGTGCGACATAAATTTGAGAAATAATAGCTACATTAAAAATGTGCAGCTGCAAAAGTAAAGGTCCATTAGTCCATGGTTTTCCATTTGACTCACTCTTGTATATGGTTAGGTGATGTCTCAGTGGATAACATTAGAGAACTATATAGGTTGATTCTACGATGAAATACAATGTGTCACATTTTACCGTGAAAAAAAAAAAATATTATAAGATAAATATAGATAAGTAGATTGCTATGAAAGCTGTGAAAAATAAACAAGCCTGTTATTATTTTATTAAAGGTGTTATTAATAAACTATTATTATTATTATTATTATTATTATTATTATTATTATTATTATTATTATTATTATACTTTTCGGGAAGTATTATGAAGGGTCATGGAGTGAATTATGAGGATATATGTAATCAAAACAGACATTGTGAATCTCAGGGTATATGATTATCCAAGCCAACGCACACGTGCTCTTAGCAGAATAATATTTATAAAGCAGATTTACTTTGCAAAACAAAAGCCGTTCGCGTTAAAAATTTCACACACACACACACACACACACACACACACACACACACACACACACACACACACACACACACACAATAAACTTCGTACTGTGAAGTATACGTGTGCATTAAAACGAGCGTTATCTGTTGCATGCATGAAAGAAACGTCATTCAAGCAGGCACTTTCTGTGTAGGCCTAGCAAACATATTGTTAACCTCAAACCAATTATAAAAGCAAGAGTTAGAGAAATGGACACACGACCCCCCCCCCCCCCCCCCCCCCCCCTTGTTTTTTGTTTGTTGTTGTTGTTGTTGCATGATTGGGACTGCTGACGGCAGATGGTCATGGGAATATGAGGATGAGAATGTTTTGTTGTAGGCTATTTACACCGGTTATTTTCAACATTTGGGCTATTTCACCAGTGGTTGGTCTCTCAGAATGACCCTGAACATCATCTCTGTAACCTTTCCCCTTAATTAACTGCTCGTGTTAATTGCAGGTTTAGAAACTAAGATAAACAAACAAATCGTCTGGAATTCAAATAACATAACCGTAAATTTCCTAAGGCTCGGCCCGAGCATTGAAATGAAAATGAGATCCCGCCGAGAATTTAAGCTTTCCACTGATTGGTCGTTCAATGCTCTCGACCAATCAGAGACGGAGATATTACAACGCAAATAAAGGAGGCGGTATGTCAACAAAGCCGTGTGGCTCTGCTGCAGTGAATGCGGGGGAAGCAGCGCTGTACAGAGCGACTGCATGTGGTTTGCTTTATAATAAAGAATAAAAACTATAGACGATGACATCGGGTCAGAGATAGCAAACAAAAAGAAAACAAATGGATGACTGGTGAGATTTTGGCAGAGCTGGATTGTGAAAGTGAGACTACTGGACTACGGTTCATCTGAGGAAGACTAATTACTTTAGTATAAGGATCTCGAAGGGTATGTAGGCTACAATTTATTATTATTTTCTTTCTTTCTTTCTTTCTTTCTTTCTTTCTTTCTTTTGAATCACATTAGCCTGTATAATGCTATATTACAGAGTCCACTGATTATTGTATATAACTGTTTCTGGTTGTCTTATGTGATTAAAAAACATTTGTGAAACTTTTTCCTTTAGGATTGGGACGTGTATACTTATTTATATGATTGAGCCTTGTAGTAGGACTGATTTTAACTCAGATAAGGATCCATTCCCTTCTGTGCAGACTAAGAAATGCCAGCATACCTCTCCTACACGGGTCATCACCTCTACGTTAAGTGCCACTAGTTCTTCCGCCAGCACAACTCCAACTCAGGTTATAGGAGAGGATGAAGAACCCATGTTTTTTCCACATCACAAAGATGAAGAACCCAGTCTTTTGGATTTCCAACCGCTTCTGGGGCCACAGCTCATCCCAGCACCGCTATTCTCACCACTCCAGTTGTTCCAACTGCAACCGCAAAGACGTTCAAATAGGTTCCTCTGTCTGTCAATTAGTCTACGCTTTTCTGTTGTAATATACATAGGCTTGATTACTGCTCTTCAAAACAATTCCCTGACACTAATTCCCCTCTTTGGTGAGGATTAAAAACAGATTTTTTTTTTTTTTTTTTTGCGCTATCTTCTGGACCCTGCATAGAGGATGCAGAAAATATAATGGGCGAAAAAAGAACCTCAGTATGACAGACTGTTCAAAATCAAATCGCTCTACGCACATATGCAAACGCAATGCTGCTTGTTTCTCCACCCCAGCAGGGAAGTGGCAAGTGCATAGTGGCAGCTAAAGCAAGAAATGGATCAAAGTGTATATGAAAGCAACATCTGCTGAATTGGGCAACAATTTAATTGTTCTATCAGATTCAGCTGGACGGGTGGGGTTTTGGGGGCGTGGTGGTTTAATGGTTAGAACAGTTGCCTTGCACCTCTGGGGACTGGGGCTGCGGAATGCCTCCTCTGCCCTGCGTGGGCGGAGTTGGCAAACAGGTGGCAAGCATTGTGCTTGATGCCAAAGGGCAATCACTTTGAGCTCTTTCACATACTTAGACATAAAAAAAAAAGCTGGTGGCATAAGCAGGTAGTGTTGACACCAAACAACTCCAGGGTCCTAGTTTCGGTTCTGAGGTTGTGTTATTTCCTGTTAGGAGTTTTGCATGTTCTCACTGTTTCCACTTGGTTCCTTTGTTTCCTCTCACCTGTATAAAAAAACAACAACACATGCCAGTAGGTGTACTGGCCACCCTAAATTCCCATAGATGTGAATGTGTTCTGTAACGGACTGGCGTCCCAAACACGGTATGTATAGTGTTCTCAAGATGTGTCCCTGCGACCCTCACAAAGCACTTACTGAAGATGAATGGATCTTAAACATGACATGATAAACAACAACAACAAAAAAGCTTTCTGCCTCTTACTAGAGCTACCAATTAGTCTGTACTGATGGATTAAACACTTGTGTAAAAGTGTGTTTAAATTAACACTGACAGGGTGCCTGTGTTAAATCTTGAAACGTTCCAGTTTTTCAGCATGAAAGAGGTGTTTCATGTTTGTTCATGTTTCAAAATTGATTCAGATCTGAAACCAAAGGGAAAAATTACTGTTGGTCTACAACCAAGAACATGAGGGGGGCTTGGGTGCTATGCAATTTTACCTCCATTTAATGCCAATTTAATGCTGGAATTGTCAATTCAATCCAGTTTTATTTATATAGCACGTTTAACGATGGACATTGTCACAAAGCAGCTTCACAGAAATAAATACATTCAAGATATAAAATTTAAATGTATGAAATTATACCTAATGAGCAAGGTAGAGATGACGTTGGAAAGGAAAAACTCGGTGAGATGATATGAGGAAGAAACCTCGAGAGGAACAAGACTCAAAAGGGAACCCATCCTTTATAACCCCCTTCTAGAGCTGTGTACTATATGGTCAAATAATGCAATTGTGTAAACAGGAAATTCGTTATAGTTTTCACACAAAGTCTGTTTTGTTGAACTTCTCCACTGTTCACTGATGGAGACTTGAGTGCAAAACTGTTCATATGAATTGTGGTCCAAAGCCATCTTCGTGGTTTTTAAGTGGTACCATCCTCAGTAATCTCCATGACCTTCAGTGAAGTTATCTATATTTATCTAAGGCTCAAACAGAGATTTAAATTGTTGTTGGAAATATTCCAAAAGGAATACTAATATTAATCATTTTATAGCAATTGGAAAATACTGAAAAAGTTTTGCTAAAGCTAACAAAACTTACTATACACTCCAACAGATACTTGTAAATTTCCATGTCACCAAGGCGGTACCCTCAAAGGCACATCTTTTATGCCTGCAATATGTATCTTTCATCTCAAAAGATGGAGATAGTGTACCTATAGTGTACCTTTAAAAATGATTTAAGGTCCATACGTACCCTTTCTTTCTGATGCATGATCAGTTCCACACTCTCACCACTCTCGGGTTTAATCGATTAATTCGGTTCGCTTCAACAGGCTGTATTGGCATGATCATATACATGTACGGTATTGCCAACGCATTACGGGAATGTCGAACTGTTAATAATAAACATTAGTTTATTGATTTTATAAAGCACATTTAAAACAACGGATGTTGAAACCGAAGTGCTGTACGAGAAATATAAAACCGAATTAAAAGAGTAAACAAAAACCAAAGAAAAGACCAATGAAAAATTGACATCCTCGATTAAAACATAAAGAATACGAGTGAGTTTTCAAACGGGATTTAAACACGGAAACGGAAGGGGAAGATCTAATGTGGAGAGGAAGACTATTCCAAAGCCTAGGAGCAGCCACCGAGAAAGCCCGGTCACTTTTAGCCTTAAAACATGAACGAGGAACTGAGAGTGGTAGTAGTGTGTTAGTAGCATTAGTGTTGTTTTCGTAGAAGATTGTTATCAGAATCTGAATAAACATATTGTATTAGTGTCCATTTGTTGTAGTGGGTGGGTTACTCACTGTCCCTCAGGTTGTGGCAGGCACACAGGCTAAAATGCACCTCTCCTTTATTTCTCCTAACGGTACGGGCAGTTTGTCAGTGTTTGGCGGAAGGATGAACTGGGGATGTGTGATGTGATGTTTTTTTAAAATATAATTCACGCAAGTGTTTGAAGTTGTTACACTCGGTTAGAAAGTGCAGCTCTGTCTCCACTGTGTTGCTGTTGCACTGTGTGCGCACTCTGCTCTTTAGGGAGCCGCGATTACTTCTAGCGGCCGTCTCGACGGCCAGTGTGTGTGCCGAGTCTGGACTGTGTCAGCGTGGTTCTGCGTCGGTGTGCGGTCACTGTGCTCAGGTAGTCCGCTACAGTGTACTGTGCGTTTCGGGCCAGACAGCACTGCATTTTACTTTGTGCTTGTGTGTTCGTAGGGGTGGATGTAGTTTTGTTTCTGTAGTGTTATAATTTGGTGAGGTCTGATGGGTCTGATTTGTTCTTGTGTCCGGCTGCTCCTGGGGTAGAACCGTGTTAGCGTGTGTTAATGAGCTGAGGTTCAGGACTAGCCGGGCGAGGAGAATCGTCTTTGTGAGCGGCCCCCAGACCTCACTACCGTACAGCAGAATCGGTTCAATTACTGATTCATATCATTTTGAGCCAGATTTGAATTGGGATTTGGGAATGAATTTGTTGTGTAGAATTTTACTTGCGCCTGCTCTGTCAGCTCATTCGCCGCTGGACTGAAATTTCCAGTGGTATTAATTTTCAATCCGAAGTATTTGTATTCTTTGCAATTTTCTATTCTGTGCGTCCCTAAAGTGAAGTTAATCACTACTTGTGGCGAAGTCTCTGTGAAGTGAGCTGCTCTAATGGCTTTGACGTTAAATAGTACAATATCCTTTCCAAACCAAAAGTAGAATCTGTTAAAGCCTCTAGGGTTATACATTACTCCCACATATGATTGGTAGTGTTTTGGCTTCTAGACTGGTGG
The DNA here is from genome assembly GCF_001660625.3 of Ictalurus punctatus. Classification (NCBI taxonomy): domain Eukaryota; kingdom Metazoa; phylum Chordata; class Actinopteri; order Siluriformes; family Ictaluridae; genus Ictalurus; species Ictalurus punctatus. Next base: position 2,332,216 of record NC_030438.2, on the reverse strand, counting down.
ACATGCTGGATGCTGCTGAAAAATACTTTGAGGAGTCCTGGGATTGACACCAGCTCTGTGTGTTGGTGCAAAAAGGGTATTGGAAAGGCCAAAAGTAAACCTGGAGAAGTATTAACATTAGCTTCTGAAGTAAGAAATTTGGTGAGGAGATAAGTGATATGATTTGATTATATAATGCAGATATTTTAGTTTTTAAGGTGCATGTACAGGACTCCTGGACAAGGAGACATCTGCTTGAGCTTCCAGACATCTGTAGAAAACCTCCCATCTGCTGGTATATGCACCGGACTGTTCATGTGGACCGAATAAAAATGGAATCTCTGTCAACTACACACCCACACCTCCTGACTCTTCTCTGCACTCAAGAAATAATTTACTGTCTGTTTCGTTTTGCACAGGAACCCACAAGCTGTAGGTAGGTAGGTATGTTCATGGAGATCAGTGCAGGAGTGATGTAGAGCAAGTACAATTTGTTTTTCTGAAATGACATTTTATGAATGACTTTTTTGCTTGAATTTACATGATCTAGTTGTTTTTTTGTTTTGTTTTTTTAAATCTGGTGTTCAAATGAATGAATCTTAACAGTCCTGCTTAAACATTTGTCCTTATTTTGTAATTTCATGTCTATTTAGTGAACTGCCATGTCATGCATAAAGCTGCACCTTGTATTAGATATGAAACATGCGGTAATTTTTCATCAGGACATACAGTATCTGTTAAGTCCAGAGAGCCAAAGCTTTACTGCACTTGCAATAAAGGCCAATGGCAAGATTGAAAAAATTTACCAATAAAAACGATTTCTGTAAACCAAATTTGCTGGCAATTTACACATCAGATTATTTGGTTCCAGTGCTCCTGATGTGATCCTGAGCTACTGTCTGTGCATAGTTTTGCACATTCTGCTCATTTCTGTGTGGGTTTGCTCTGGGTTCTCCAGTTTCCTCCAACCTGCCAACAAACACGACTGCAGGTGGATCGGCTGTGTGTGTGAATCTTCGTGCATGGTGTTGTGCGATGGACTGGCATCCCATCCCACCTTCGACCCACTGTGATCGGCTCGGGATCCACCGTGACGCTGCCCAGGATTAAACGTCTACTGAAGATGAAGGAACAAATCATTTGTGTACACGTAATGATTTTGGATTGTATTATATACAGGTGCATCTAAAAAAACAAAACAAAAACAGAATATTGTGGAAAAGTTCGTTTTGTTCCTTAATTTAATTTAATTAAAAAGTGGAACTTTCATATATTCTGGATTCATTACACATAAAGTGAAATATTTAAAGCCCTTTTTTGTTTGTTTTAATCTTGATGATTATGGCTCACAGCTCATGGAAATGAGATACTGGAAAAATCCAGTATCTCAAAAATATTCGAATAAAGAATTTATAATACAGCAATGTTGACCTGAGAAGAGCTCCAATCAGATAGTTATCTCAAAACACCCTTCTACTCAAAACACCGTTGCTCACTGGTCCAAAGTCTTCTTTTCAGGGGGAAGTAAAATTTGCATTTCATTTGGAAATCAAGGTCCCAGAGTCTGGAGGAAGAGTGGAGAGGAACAGAATCCAAGTCCAGTGTGACGTTTCCACAGTCAGTGATGATTTGGGTTGCCATGTGATCTGCTGGTGTCGGTCCAGTGTGTTTTCTCAAGTCGAGAGTCGATGCAGCGTCTACCAGGAGATTTTAGAGCACTTCCACTATATTATAATTTTTTAAGATTCACCTGTAGGTATGAGATCAGACAGGTGCTGTATTAAGTCTTCATTTCCTAAAGACATTGTAATGCACCTATAAGGCAAGATTAAGCACCTGATCTCTATCACATCTCAGTAGCTTGAAGTCAACACTCCCATTTCTCAGTGTGGTGGACAAAAGGAAATTTTAGTCATGGAGCTACAGCTGCCCTACATTAACGTTGATGTTTAAACCTTTTTTTTTTTTCTTTTTTTTTTTTAAATACACTAAGTTACCTATTTTGTAGACAGACATGATTTGATAGAACAGCATGTTGCAGCAACCAGACATTTTGGCTTATAATTTGTGGAACAAAAATAATTACTACTATTACTACTACAATAACAGGGTTTGGACATTAAGTACACAGGATGAGCACCAACCCACACTTTAAAATAACTGGGTTTAAAACAAACCCACACAGAAAAACACCCACAGTGACTATAGGACAGAACACACACTAGGAAGCAAACTGGTTTGTATGCACTTGAAGGCTGTGTTCATGGCCGTGCATTTACAGCATACATGGATTATTATTACTTTCATGTTTGAGTAAAACCTATAAAAATGTTAGTCATAATTTGAGCACATGCATGAATGGGGAAAAAATGCATGAATTCATCCAGATCAATCAAGTTCTCAGAAACACATTTCAGCCATTTCTTCATGCCACAAAAAGCTCTTTTATAAACTGTGAACATAAAGTCCAGTCTGAGAACATCTTTGTCCCAAAAACAAGATGTTATATTTATAAAAAATATTAACAAATATAAAAATGAATGCAATATGCTTTCTAATATCCTTCTGGGGGAATTCATTTTTAAAATTTTTAGTTTTTTAATGAACGTCAAGATCCTAGCGACTTTTTGTCCTTTGCTGAGAAAATGTATCACGTTTATAAATGTTATAAATGCAATGGTGTAACATCTGTAATGTCTTTTCCGTACATTAAAATGAAAACAAACAAAAAACATTTGTGTATGCAAATGCGCTTCATCTAATTGAATATGCATAAAATTACATACCCGATAAAACCAAACATCTTGTCTTCTGATGCTGAATGTTGAAAAATTATTTATTTATTTTTAAACCAAGAAAACACCATGCACTGTTATAGAAAGATAGATAGATAGATAGATTACAAGGACATAGACAATGCACAGCAAACACAGGTTACAGTATTTATACTGCAGTAAACTAAGTAAATAAAAATGCAATGTAGCAACAAAAATAAGTAAATTGATCATAGTGCAAGTGATCATAAAGTGACTGTCTGTGGAATGTGGAATGGTCCATCAGAAAAATAATAAGAGTAAATACAGCGTGGGGGAACGTGAATAATGTTGCGTTATTGCATAGTCTACACGGTGGATGAGCTGTACAATCTGACAGCGAGTGGTATGAAGGACAGTCTGGAGCTGAAAGTCCTCCACCGCAGCAGTTTAGCCAACATCCTGTCCTGCAAAACTGATCCCAGGGAGTCCAGATTATTTCACCATGCAAAATTACTGTCATATTGCATATTAGGCATGATGATGTCAAATGTCCTGAAGGCAGTTGATCTAGAAACGTGGTTTCTACTCTAGAAAGAATGATTTATAAGGTTAATGAAAGGAAATGAACAATTTGACCTAAGAGGAAGCAAGTTTTTCATGGATATACAACATTACATTTGTCATTTGTTTTTGAAAATGTAGTTAAAACTGACAAATGTTTATACTCGGGTAACTAACATTAGAAACCAGCGTTCTCATGTAGGCTTGAGTAATGTCCTTTACCAGCGAACACATTATTTTAAACATTACAATTTCAGTATAATGATTTGATGAGGTTATTTTAAACCCAGTCGTTGGTGTGTTTGACTCTGGTACACTGTGCCACATATTTATTTTGAAAAAGCAATATACTTTTGCTAAAGTCAGGGATTCTTAATGTCAGTGTGCTGGGTGGTAGCATAATGGGGCAGGGTGTTCACAATACTTCAAAATGACCCACTAGGTTTAACTCAAACAACACATCATTTCTAGAGGGCAAAATCTTGGTGTAGGAATCCCTTAAGCTATTTTAATAGCAGGTTAGATTATTTAGACGAGTGCCGCGACTGTTCGTTGAGATTTACCACAGCAAATGAGTGACGGCCCAGGGCTGGACCACACTTACCGCCCTTTTCTAGCCCACATACCACCATGGAATGATAAGTGATATGAATCTTGCTGCTAAAAACAACCACAACTCACACTTAATGGAAATCTATATATCAGCCATGATATGGACCAGGCTACAGTCTGTCCTTGGAATTCCAGAAAAGCAGTAGATGTGTTTAGCTGAATTTGGGACGTTTTGGCCCAGCTCCCAAATGTCATGAAAGACATAAATGTGACTGCTGAGTTACAGTACATTTAACCATTGGCATAACTGACCCCTATGTGCCTAAACTCAGCTATTTCGCCTGAACTTCTATGTTGTCTGGAATTTTCTCCCCAAAAATCCTGAGAAGCAAAACACACCTGCTCTAGATTATCAGTCGACTTGATTATCCAAATTAACCCCGGGGAAATGGGCTTAAACTGAATGCTGCAGGAAGGTAGATTTCCATGAGCAGGATTGGTGATCGCTAATTTGTTCAATATGGTGATCAACAATACTTAAAAATGTCACGTATGCTGGTTTGTTCCATCATATGGACAGCTATCTTCTTGGGGTCCTTATTTTAGACAAATTAAAAAGAGTATCGATGGTCAGAGACAATCCCATAATGCTATTTAATACTATTAAATACATGGTGGACAGAATGTTCACTCCTAGTGAGAAATAGGTTAACAAGTTTGATATTGTGATATCAGAACATGATAATTGATATAGACACTTAACATTAAAATCAGAGTTTCTCTCCACGAGTTCCTAATTAACCCAAAAGCAGAATACCCAAAAGCGTGTTATTTTCATCTGACACGTGGTACTGTATAGACACGTTATTATTACAAACCAGTTTTAATATACCGCATAGTCAAGCCTCACATTCTTTATAGTTATTAATTCATAGATTCAAGATTTGAGATGTGTGGACTTTCACATGTTCTCCTTGTGTCCACATGGACTTCCTTCCGGTTCTCCAGGGTGTCTTTCTACCTCACACCCAGTGTTCCCAGGAAAGACTCTGGAGCCACTGTCACACTGTAAATACGATAAAGTGTTTACTGCTGGTGAATGAATGAATGAATTGATTAATAAAGGGGTAAACTGCATTATCTCACACTGCCTTGTACAAAGACTTAACAAGGGGTATCACATTCCTGTGCATCTGAGGTTCCAGAAATGAGACACACAGTGTAGTTAAATAGAACTAGAAATAAAATGAACACTAAACTAAAACAGATGCTGTCATCCATCCATGTTCTATACCGCTTATCCTTCAGGGTCACGGGGAACCTGGAGCCTATCCCAAGGAGCATCGGGTACAAGACAGGGTACACCCTGGACGGGGTGCCAAACAGGGCACACTCCCACACAGATTCATACACTACGGACACACCAATCAACCTACTGCGCATGTCTTCGGAATGGGGGAGGAAACCAGACTACCCAAACTAAACCTCCTCAGCACAGGGAGAACATAGAAACTCCGCGCACACAGGGCTGTGGCGGGAATCGAACCCTCAACCCTGGAGGTGTGAGGTGAACGTATTTTTTAAAAAATAAAAACTAAAGTTTATGGAAATGTGATATAGAAAAGAGTGTAAATAAAGAATAAGAGGCTGTACTGTACGGGGGCTTAGTATGTGTTTGTCCTCTTATACACTAATGAAATAAAAAAGAATCAATAAAAACTAAATGTAACTACATTTTTTAAAAATTGTTTAAAAAGAGTTGTATATAAATATATAAAAACAGAGTAAATAAAGAATAAGAGGACGTGTGAGGATGGAGTACATCGTGTGTTTGTCCTCTTCTACACACCGAGGCCTGCTGCTGCTACCATTCAGTTCCTCTAGCGGTGCTCGTCCTGCGCATGCGCACATCGCGCGTTTACTTCCCGACAGCCTTCGGGTTTGTGTGTTGAACAAAACAAAAATAGCAATTTAGATTGTAAACACGACCAAGTATGACTTTTCGTCGACAGTGGAATTAGATACACGGACGAAGACTTAAATACAGTCGTTCCGGGCGTGTTTTTCCGCACCTTTTTTCCTGACTGGATCCTGCGACCCCTTCGGACGCTAATGTGAAGGAGACGACATCAAATATGGACTTTTCATCGGAAGGGATCTTGGATATTCGCGACGAGGCCTCGATATAAACGTTTGGGGACTTGATTTCTGTTTGTAGATGGTATTTAGCGACTATTTGGCCGCTAATATGAAGGAGATGATCGGGGGTTGCTGCGTTTGCTCTGATGAGAGAGGCTGGGCCGAAAACCCGCTGGTTTACTGCGACGGACACGGCTGTAATGTTGCCGTGCATCAAGGTACAAATCACCATTTCCTTTTTTATTTAAATAACTCTTTTAATCAAACAACAATCTTAAGGTGACTTCTGTGTGCACCTTACGTTTCGATTGCGTCGTATTTGACGCGCGATTGCTAAGCTAATTCGCATATGCTAAGCTAATTCGCTAGCTATCTACCCGCTAAGCTTCTCGGAGTGTTTTTTCCACCCGTATTCGGCATATCGCGCCGGCTCGTTTGTATTGGCTATATGACCAGCTAGCGATGACTGAGAGAGACTAACCAATCATAGAGCAGGGGACAGAACGGCACTAACCAATCAGAGCGGAGTAGGCGGGACCTGTTCGAATACGCGTGGGGAAAAATGCATGTTGTCTAGTGAAGCCACATGTTTTGGTAACAAAAATATTGAATGATTTTTAAAAAAATATGACAGCGACGAAACTTGTAACTAGCTGACTAGTTGTTTAGGGTTTCCGGTATTTAGATTCACTAGCAAGCAGTTGCGGCGTACTGCTTGTGTACGAATTTAGCTAGCTTCTTAGTTAACTGACAAATTAAACGTATGCGCTAATTTAACGTTGAACTTTTTTGGGGTGTAAATATCACGTAACAATATTAACATCGATCCTACTGTCACTAAATAGTTATCTGTTGACGTAAATTACGAAACATCTACAAAACTGGCTGCGTAAACAGCTGATAATAATAGTGAATTTCTAATAATAACGAGTTGTAGGACTGTTTTCTGCTATATTAGGTGATGAGCCGTGTGATACTGTGAGTTGGCCGTGTTACAAGTCTGTGATTCCTCACTGTAACCCTTTAGCAGTAGTTGGGTTAGTAGGTCAATTATTCTGGGCTCTGTGTGGATCAGCATGCTTGTATGCAGTGCAGCTTTGCACGCACGCACTCGTCTTTAACATCAAAGTGTTTCGTCGTCTTCACACCTCCGGACTTCCTGTAACGTCACGTGTGTGTGTGTGTGTGCGCGCGCGCGTGCTACAGTTGTGCAGAATAAAAGTGAATGTTGTAGGTAGAGATGTTCAAGTGCACCTATTACGGTTTTTCAAATATTCCCTGTCGTGTAGTGTGTTATAAAGCTGTTCGTGACTGTAAAAAGTCTGCAAAGTTTAAAAAAATCAAAGTGCGACACAGAGTCATTACATACCGAAAGAAAGAACCGATTCTGAACAGCTGAATCGAGTCGTTAGTGATTCCAGACTTACTTCCTGTACTAACCTACGTAGATTTGTAACAAAAAGCCCCGCCTCTGGTATTCATCGGCTGCTCGCTGACGGATGGAGCTGAAACTCGTTATGGTAATTGGTGGTGGTTTTTTTTTTTTTTTTTTTTTTTTTTGGCATTTTCTCCTCAATTTCAGAATTTCCAAATTCATTCCCACCAGCCTCCTCTCTACTATAATATAACAAGACAGTCCTCAGAGACACCTGAAGCCAGTTCATACTGTGTCACAGGGCAGCACAACACTCAGAGGAACGAGCTATCCACCTTCTTCCTCATACATGACCTCACAGATGCCTATGATTGGCTAGGATCGCTGTGATTGACAGGAGAGAGAGAGAGAGAGCGTGAGTTACATAATCAGATTGATTCAGACTCAGCAGTGCTCTCTTACCCAAAACCCCTTGTGATTATTTGTGAGGACCAATCACGTCGTATCGAGGGCATGGTACGGAGGACGCACCAACGTCAACGTGGATGTCGAGCAAAAAAGATTTTAAAATAAAGTCCTAAACTGTCTTTTGTTAATCGGAATTGAACAAGTCTGAGGACGGCATTAAAGTTTGGTAGCTTACGTGGAACAGTTCCTTATTTTATACCGATTAAACCCAGTATAATCACTTCCCAGATTTGTTTGTAGTCTGCATGTTGTTTTACATGGAGCTCGGCTGGTACACTTTAGTTCACGTTTAAGCTTGCGAGTGTCGGTTAAAAATGATTACGAACTTCATTCGTCTTTGCCTGGAACACGAAGTTTAAAAATGTATTCCCGTCTTAAAAGCCTCTCGCTGACTACAACTAGAATACAGTGAAGTCTTGAGGACTTTCCCTTCCTACACCATTGGTCCACATCTCTACAGCATTGTCACATTTAATTTTAACAATTGGACCTATAATGCAGTCTCACTACAGTGAAGGGGAGGGTAGATATAAATCTAACCTGGTATACATTGATGTAGTGCTGAGGTTAAAGTGTTGCTGCTGAAACACCATCGCTCTCATGAGCGTTCTGGTCTGTCTATAGCATAAACGTGTTCGCTTTGCTGTTTATAAAATCAACAGCTCATTTACCTTCATGTCCTTGTCACGGAAGACTAAATTTCTTTATTTTCCCTTCAGCTTGTTATGGAATTGTCCAAGTCCCAACCGGTCCCTGGTTCTGCAGGAAATGTGAATCTCAAGAGCGAGCAGCACGAGTGGTGAGTTTTCTGTATTTCGATGCATCCGCACAGCCAACGTGCAATCCTCTTCTATATAGTTGTGTATCATTCTTTCAGGATGTTTAGTACGGTTAAGCATTCATTGAAATTAATGGGCAATCCAAAACCTTGTCCATGCCCGATAACTGTCTGGGTCGAGCATTGGGGAAAATGGAGGTCAGAGTATTCAAATGTAGATTTGGGGATTAGGAAAGGTTTCTTGTGAAGCAGCATCACCTCATACACCATATCAGTTAAAAAAAAACCAAAAACTAAAGTAGCTGATTAAGCAAGTGCAGTTAAGTGTGATGATTCTTGCTGGATTCAAGACGTTAGTGCAAAGCTAATGGTAATGCACCTATCTATCTCTCTATCTCTCTATCTCTCTATCTCTCTACACTTGTATGTGTACAGTAGTTCCAGCCTAAAGGAACATTTTGGTGAAAACTCAAATGTGCACAAAGTCCCAGTTATACCAAATGTAGATGAGCAGCCGAAGGATTTTCCATCCTTTCCATAAATATTGGCCTCAAGACAGCCAGTTCTCCAGTAATGTTACTTCGGCTGGCTGATAGGAGCACAGCCTTGAGAGAAAACCGGACTACCCAGAAAAATCTACAACATTTAATCTAATAAGAATGATCAAAGTTATCATTAACTTGAAAACCTTTCGAATAACTGTCCTAAAATACTCGCTTCAGCTCGGCCTGCCAAAAACACCGGCTGGTGTTCTCCAACGGTCTCTCTTGCGTGATTAAATCGATTGTGTTTGTGTGTTTGAGCTTGTCTCTTGCTGTCGTGTTATTTTCTTGAAACTCCTTATCTATGATGTTGCGTTAGTGGCATTAACACAACATTTTTTTTTCTGTCTATTTGACCAGCTTGTCCTGTGTTTTGGCAGATGGTAGGTCAAACCAAGCCGGATTTTTCAGCAGGAAAAGTATTAATCTGTTAATTAACATTACAAAGAGTCATTATCACTCGGTGCATCGAATAATGCACATCTGCCGCTTTAGCAGAGTCTCACGACAACTTCACGAAGCCTGTCGTGTTTACACCAGTGACAAAACTTCCCAGGTAATGCTCAAATTTCCCACAAACCTGACTGAGTTATTGTTCAGTAAAGAGGTCTGGGTGAAAATTCCAGCAGATTGCGAGAGGCTTGTGGAAGGATAACCCAAGAGTTTGATTAAAGCAATGGTACCCAATACCTCGTAAGCTGTAGACCCTCTGAAAATCTGATAAAGTAAACAGAAGATGAAATAAATCTGTCTCTTTGCTATTATTTTGAAACGACCTCTTATGGATATAAAAGTAGACGCCCTGAGTGACATACAGTCCCCTCCAAAAGTATTGAAATGACAAGACCGATTCTTTTTGCTTGGTACTCGAGACATTTAGTTTTAACAGCTTCTAACCCGGCACCTTTTGTCTGAACCCACCCATTTTTCAAGTGATCAGAAATATCGGCCCATGTGACTGAGTGGCGTTTCTTGTTGCTGAGGTGTGCCCTGATTGATTGATTGTTTAAACAGTTAATAGCTCTGAATGGCTACTGTTGATTTGAGGCTTGGGTTTTGTCTGTGAAGATTACATTTATTGTTAAAAAAAAAAAAAGGTCAACCAACACAAAGACCCAAGAGCTGTCTATGGGAGAAAAGAAAAGCAAGCCATTTTGAAGCTGAGAAAAGAGGGAAACTCCGAGCCATCGCACAAGCATTGGGCGTAGCCAGTGGAACAACTGGTAATGTCCTGAAAAAGAAGGAAACCACCGGTATCCTAACAACCGGACATCAAACGGGTCGGCCAAGGAAAAAACGACAATAGTTTGTGACAAAATGTGTGAAGAAAAACAGCAGTCGGTACTCTCACCGGCAGCCTCCGAGGGCAGGGGTGAAGGTATCACAACTCACTGTTTGAAGATGGGAGCAGAAATATAGAGACCACACCACAAGATGAAAACCACTCCTCAGCAGTAAGAATCGAAAAAGCAAAGATTGGAATTTGCAAAGAAATACAGGGACGAGCCACAAAAGAGTTGGAACCAAGATTAACCTCTAGCAAAGTGACGGGAACGCCGACGTGTGGCGAAAGAAAGTTCGAGCTTATCTGTAAAGCACGGTGGAGGTGGTGTCATGGCTCGGGCTTGCATGGCTGCTTCTGGAACAGGGTCACTAATCTGCATTGATGATGTAACTCATGATGGTAGCAGCATCTCTATAGGATCTCTAGAATCTCCATAAAAGAGATTGTTAGGACTGTGCGCGAACACTTTTGGATGGGACTGTAACACGGGAACTGTCTGGCAACAGTGAAACGTGTGGAGTTGAGAGTGATCGAGTTTGAACATCTCTGTCCTAGGTGTACGTAAACTTTTCTCCACGCCTGTATTTAAAATACATTTTACCGGGCTTAAAATGAAAGTGGCAGTTGAAAGAGGAAACCTGTTAAGTGAACTCATTGTGTTGACATTTTTGTGGTAAATTCTGTCTTTGCGCCAAATGTACCAGTTCCTGTTAGGCGATAAACATCATTTCAAGGTGTCTGTGCAACCTCTAATCTCCTGCTCCATCTCTGAGCGCTTTACGTGAAAGAAACGTGCGAATCAGATTCATTCGGTTGAAACAAAAACGGAACACTTCACCGAAGGGGAAAGGGTGTGACTCTTTGCACCGGCTGTATGAAGTCTAACTGTGACCTGTGTATTTGAGGACCTCTTCGTTATGAACCAGTAGGAAGCAAGAAGGTGGGAATGTGGCGTTTTTGTGCAATAAAAACGCAGGAGCCGCTAATTATTAAGTAGCAAAATTCGGTCACAGCAGACTTTTGGCCTTCTGTTTTCTTACTGTCGCTTGGTGAACATCTGGAGAAACAACATTCAGAAAGATTAGCCGTGTTAAATATCACTCGCTGTGTCATTTCTACATTCTCTCTAGATCCACACCTGTCAGAAACACACCGTCGATGCGTGCAGTTAGACCGTGTCGCGTGATCAGTTAGTCTACGTGCCACTGCCTGTATCCGAGTCAAAGAATTTTAAATGGGTTAACTGGGTTTAAAAAGGTATACAGGAATACAGGTGGTTCGTTAAAGTGCACCCATTACGATTCTTCAAGTATTACTTTTCGCCTAGCGTGTCCGAGCTGTCTGTGAACGTAAAACGTCTGAAAAGCGCACGACGAACGGACTTGCTGACCCCCAAAAGAAGGACCCGATTCTGAACAGCTGTAACGAGTCACTTAATAATTCCACACTTACTTCCTGTACTAACCTACGTCGGTTTGTAACAAAAAGCCCCGCCTCTGGTCTTCATCCGCCGCCCACGAACAGAAAGCCGGACCCGAAAGCCGTTATGTTAGAGGGCGTTTCCTTTTTGAAGCAGGCTGACAGCGGTAGACCAATCGCAACAGATTGGGACATCTGACCAATCGGAGCAGAGTATGCTCTCCGAAAGGAGGAGTTTAGAATGAATCCCGTAGAAGGAATCGTTTAACGGGTCGTTTGTGACGCTGGAGGGGAAACGGTAACGCTGCGGTTTAAATTCCGAACACGTTAAGGTGTGTTTTGACCTCGCATGCATGTAAATCTAGTGTATGAGACCTTTTAAAACAAAATTGGGCCCGTTTCCAAACCATAATAGGTGCGCTTTAATAAAAGCGTAGTGTAGGACGTTCTGCGCCAGATAATTATCATTTTCTTATCATTTTCTGAGCTTATCCGGTTATGGCGTGCTGAGCAACGGCATTATTACTGACGTTAACGAGGAGCTGTATGTGTATCGACCAGCTGTTTCTGTATATTTTTGCCATGTTCTCCACCTCTACTTAAAAAAGCCATTCACATTCACTTGCATTTTCCCATCTTTTCCGCATAAAAGTATTCCGATGGAGCTGTAAAGCTCACAGACACAAAAATACAGCGGAAGACCATCCCTGCTAGAAAACCGGCTTCAAATGGCAGTAACGCGTGTTGGTTCTCAGCCATCAACCAGCAAGACCAGCTTCATTGGCAAGGTTTTGTTAATCAACCGGCCAAACAAGCACCAGACCAGCACAAACCAGTTTGAACCAAGGCAAGAGCTGTTCTCCCTTCACCCACCGAGCTGATCGTCTGAGTTATTAAATCATTATGCATATTAAAAAAAACCCCGCTCATATCAGACTAGATAGTATTAGAATAACTTTGCTATTAATTCAGTGTTTTGTATTTTATTAGAGACAATCTAATCGATTCGGATCAGTCTGTCCGAAATCATCAAAAATCGAAATTTTTTTCAAAAGTTGTCGACCCACACCTGGTTTGAGATCGGGGCTGCACAAAGAGCCTGCGTTAAATCCGATCTTGATTAGTTCCTCAGTCCGATTCAGTTCAAGAACAGCATCGATCGTGCTCGGACAAGCGAGTGTTACTGCCCGAAACAGCACTGCTGTTCCCCGTTATTCGCTGTGACGAGCGACCTTAGACGCGGTACACGACGGGACTCTGGCACAGCGAGTCACCAGAAGATTAAAAAAAAAAAAAAAGGCAGAAGCGATGTTGGAAAGATGTGAATGAATGTTGAACACCATGGCTACACACACTGCCTCACTCACAACTCCCCATTCACGCGTTTCGCATAGAGCGCTCTTATCCAGGGCCGGTTTCCACCAGCGATGATTATGATCTCAAGCCAAAAAAAAATAAAATAAAACATTTCATCAAGGATTGTGTTTGAGAGCTGTACTGAAAAGGAACCTTACTTCAGTCTAGACTTCAGCCATTATGAAAATGAGAGCTAATAGTTTCAGGTCACGTGTTTGTTCCCTTTATTCGATGATAATAATTCACCGGCGTTCACTCTCATCGGTTCTCGCGGAGAAATGATTGTTTGTTTACGTGGCACGTTTCACACAGTAAAGCTGACCAAAGTGCTGAACAGAGTACGGGAGGTCAGAATAGAAAACGGAATAAAACCCGAATAAAAACAGGCAACAGACCATAGTAAAGATTAGATTAAAACGCCTGGGAGAAGAGAGACGCGTTAAAACGCCTGGGAGAAGAGAGACGTTTTAAAACGCCTGGGAGAAGAGAGACGTTTTAAAACGCCTGGGAGAAGAGAGACGTTTTAAAACGCCTGGGAGAAGAGAGACGTTTTAAAACGCCTGGGAGAAGAGAGACGTTTTAAGCCTCTTTTAAAAACTGGTAATAGAATGAAAGCTTAATAAATAAAAGCTTGGTTTCTGCTTTGTACATACTCAGTTTGATGTTTCTCATCTTTTCGCAGAGATGTGAGCTCTGTCCACACAAAGACGGAGCTCTGAAAAGGACCGACAATGGAGGTAAGGCTGCGTTTTTATTTTGATTTTAGAGTTTTGCTCCGTTTCTCGTTAATGTAGATGTAAATCTTTTTCAAATGTATCCCCATATTAGTAACTCAGTCCGGATAATAATTTTATATATATATAATATATATCTCCAAGGAGATGTCTTTAAAGGTAAATGGCTGTGTGCTGTTGTTCAGTTCCCAGTTAATGTGTGTGTATTCATTTTCAGCAGCCTGACCACATTTAGTAGAAAAACTGTATCAGAGGTCTGAGTTTTTTTGTTTTGTTTGTTTGTTTGTTTGTTTTTGTTTTTGTTTGTTTGTTTTAAATGACCCCTAAAAATCAAAGTTTTCTTGTTTGCCAAGGCTAAGATTTACTGCCCGCTCACAACCATTCTAGAAAGTTCATCCTAGAAAATACGTTTTTTTTGTTGTTGTTGTTTTTTTTTTTTTTATATATAAAAGAAGTATACTGCTGAAGCGGTTTGAGCGCTTCTAAAAGGGCGACACGGCCCTGCGTTAAGGTCAAATAATCTATTTTATGATAGTCATGCTGAATATTACATTTATATCACTGCGGCCACTTTAGAGCATGGTGTAAGTGTGAAAACATTTTTTACAGACCCTCCCGGTACAGATTTATTTCGTGGACTTTATTGAAATGGATACAGACTCATCTTTGTGTATTTATTAGAAGCATAGATCTTCTTTTTTTTTTTTTTTTTTTTGTTGTTCCTGAACTTTCCAGCAGCAGAACACATTAGGCCATTATTCCTATATGCTAC